>NC_059135.1:89801109-90104140 GCF_020740605.2 Lemur catta | reverse complement strand
AGTCTGTCTTCTTTTGAAAAGTTTGTGTTCATGTTTTTTGTCCACTTTATAATGGGATGTCTAATTTTTTTTCTTGCTGAATTGTTTGAATTCTTTGTAGATTCTTGTTATCGGCCCTTTTTCAGATGCATACATTGGAAATATTTTCTCCCAGCTGTTGGTTGTCTATTTAATCTATTGTTTCCTTGGCTATGCAAAAGTTTTTAAATTTATCAGGTCTCATTTATTCATTTTTGTTGTTTCTGTGATTTCTGTTGGGGTTTTCTTAATAATTTTTTTGCCTAGGCTGATGTCTATAAGAGTTTCTAAAAATTTGTTACAGAATACTTACAGTTTCATGCCTTAGTTTTAAGTCTGTTATTCATCATGAATTAATGTTTGTGAGAGGTGAGAGGCGCAGATACTGTTTCAGTCTTCTACATGTGGCTATCCAATTTTCCCAGCACCATTTATTGAATAGGGATTCTTTTCCCCAGTGTACATTTTTGTCTGCTTTGCCAAAGATCAGATGGCAAGATGAGAATGGTTTTATATTTGAGTTCTCTGTCCTGAGCCATTGGTTTATATCTCTGTTTTTATATCAGTACCATGCTGTTTGGGTTATTGTAGCTTTATAGCTTGAAGTCTGATAAAGTGATGCCTCCCAATTTGCTTAAGGTTGCTTAAGGTTGCCCTGCTTATTTGGGCTCGTTTATGGTTACAAATGAAGCATAGGATTATTTTTCTAGATCTGCAAAAAAATTACATTGGTATTTTAATGGGGATTGTATTGAATCTGTAAATCACTTTGGGTAGTTTAGACATTTTAACAATGTTTATTCTGCCAGTCTGTGAGCATGATATGTTTTTTCCTTTGTTTACATTTTCTGTGATTTTCTTCCTCAGTGTTTTGTCATTCTCACTGTAGAGGTCTTTCACCTCCTTGGTTAAATATATTCATAGTTATTTTATTTTATTTATTGCTACTGTGAAAGGTATTGGGTCTTTGATTTGATTCTCAGCTTGACTGTTGTTGGCATATAGGAATGGTATACATTTTTGTACATTGATTTGTGTACATTGATTTTCTAATCTGAGACTTTGCTGAATTTATTTATCAATTCCAGGAGTCTCTTGGCAGAATCTTTGGAGTTTTCTAAATATAAGATCATATCATCAGCAAAGAGTAATAGCTTGACTTCTTTCTCCATTTGGATACCCTTTATTTCATTCTCTTCCCTGATTGCTCTGGCTAGGAATTCTAGCACTATGATGAATAAAAGTGGTGACAGTGGACAATCTTGTCTGGTTTCAGTTCTAAGAGGAAATGCTTTCAATTTTTCCCTATTCAGTATGATGTTGGCTATGGGTTTGTCATATATGGCTTTTATATTTTGAGATATGTCACATCTATGCCTATTACGTTAAGTGTTCTTATCAGAAAAGGATGCTGAATTTTGTCAAATGCTTTTTCTGTGTCTATTGAGAGCATCATGTAGTGTTTGTTCTTGTGTCTATTGAAGCAAAATTGTGAATCACATTTATAGGTTTGTGTATGTCGAACCATCCCTGCGTCTCTGAGATGAAGCCCACCTGGTCATGGTGCATTATATTCTTGATGTGTAAGTGAATTCGGTTTGCTAGGATTTTATTGAGTATTTTTGCATCTATATTCACAAAGGATATTGTTCCAGAGTTTTCTTTTTTTGTTGTGTCCTTTCCTAGCTTTGGTATCAAGGTAATGTTTGCGTCATAGAACAAGTTGGAGAGGATTCCTTCCTTCTAGATGTTATGAAATAATCTATTCAGTATAGGTACCAGTTCTTTGTAGATCTGGTAAAATTTGGCTGTGAAACCATCACTGTTAATCAATGGGTCAAAGAAAAAATCACAATGAAAATTAGAAAATATTTATGATGAATAAAATATAACATAACATATACAACAAAATTATTGCTAAGAGGGAAATTTGTAGCTGTAAAATCTATGTTAAAAAAGAAGAATAATCTCACATCAGCACTTAAAGGAATAAAAGGAAGAGCAAATTAAATCCAAGCAAGCAGAATAAGGGAAATAATAAAGATTAGGGTGGAGCAAGCAAAATAGATAATATGGACACAATAGAGAGACTCAAAAAATCAAAAGTCAATTCCTTGAAAACATTAACAAAATTTTCATACTTTAGCTAGATTGACTACACAAAATGTGAGAAGATAGAAAAATGCTTATGTCAGAAATGAAAGCTAGGATACTACTACTAACTTTATATAAATTTTAAAAAAGTATTGTAAGAGAAAACTACAAACAATTGTACACTAACAAATTAGATAAGCTAGATAAAATGGACAAAATCTTAAATATGTACAATTACCAAAACTGATCCAAGAAGAAATAGAAAATTTGAACAAACCAATAATGAGAAGATTGAATTAGTAACCAAACATTTCCTAACAACAACAGCAAAAACCGTCAGGACCAGGTATGTTCACTGGTAAATTTTACCAAAAAAAAAAAAAAAAAAAAAATATATATATATATATATATATATATATATATATATATACACACACACACACATATATATGTATGTATTTAAAAAAGAATTAATACTTATCCTTCTCAAATTAAAAAAAATGCAATAGGAAGGAATATTTTTCAACTCATTATATGACACTAGTATTACTCTGATACCAAAGTAGAAAGCAAAAGCACAAGAAAAGTAAAGACCAATATTACTTTTGAATATACATGCAAAAATCTTCAATACAGTATTAGTGAAATGAATCCAGCAACATATTAAAAGATTATACAACATGACCAAGTGGGATTTATCCAAGTAGTACAGTGTTTCAACATAAGAGAATATAATACATATAAATAAAACAATGGGTAACAAACATATGATTATATGAGTTAATGAAGAAAAGCATTTGACAAAAATACAACCTCAGTGTATAATTTAAAAGAAAACAAAATAAACAAAAAGCTCTGAGACCTAGGAATAGAAGAGAAATTCTTTAACTTGATAAAGCACATTCATGAAAAACTCACGTCTAAAATCATGCTCAAATGATTTATCAATATGACAGAGGAGATAGCAGCCTTCATCCCCTCACAAAAGACAACAAATAGTCAGCTAACACAAAATGAAAATCGTCTTAGCAGAGGTCAAGAGTCCAGTTAGGAACATGCAGCAATACAATGGATTAAAAAATATATATACAGGATAACCTCAGAGAAAAGATAGTTTGGGAAATGGGCATGCCAAAGATGACTGGAGATGGCTGAAACAAAGGCAGGAGCTATTAGCATCAGCATTGCAGTGGGTGCCACTGTGATCTCCAGTGGCCTGATCCATAAAGGAAGTTGATATATTTTGCCATTGAGGTAACTAACAGTCATTACTACTACTGACCCTTTGGAGAAGGATAAGCTGCTGCACCCACCACCCACAATAATAAACCACTGTTTTGTTGCCCTGTGACCAAGGCCACCACCCCTTCCAACACTGCATGCAGCAGCTCCACAGATGCCCGTATTCCAGACAGTTGCATTGTGCACATCTGCACCTCAAACTCTAAAACCACTAACATTTATAACTAGCCCCACATCTGAACTTGAAGCCTCTGTTGCTCTGCATACACCAATGCTATAGACTCTGGCTCTATCATCAGTACATGAGTGCCTACATCACAGACATCTGAGCCACTGATACTGCACCCCAGGCCCTGGCTCTGTGACTACATTGCTCACATGCATATGCCTCAGACACTAGAGCCATTGCCTCTGTGGGTGAGCGCATTCCCCAGGCCCTGGAAAAGTGGTTTCTCTGCATGCCTTTGATACCAGCTCTTCTACTTCTTTAGGAGGAACCACACCTCAGGCATCAGAGCCACTATGAAAGTAGGCTAGCTTATACCCCAGACCCCATAAGTGCTGTGACTACCCACGTTTCCAAGGTTCAGTACACAGTTTCTCCACAATCACTTGCACCATGCACACCATTACCAACGTGGCAGCAGAAACACCTGTGACCCAAGTACTGAAATTCCTATTACCCTAGACCTGACCATGACACAATGCTTACATGTATCAAAATATCACATTGTACCCCATAAATATGTACAATTATTATGTATCAATTAAAAATAAAATGAATGGTCCAGCAATCCCATTATTGGGCATCTACCCTAAAGAACAAAAGACCTTCTATAACAAAGATATCTGCACCCGAATGTTTATAGCAGAACAATTCACAATTGCAAAGATGTGGAAACAACCCAAGTGGCCACCAATACATGAGTGGATTAATAAAATGTGGTATATGTATAACATGGAGTACTACTCAGCTGTAATAAACAATGGTGATATAGCACCTCTTGTATTTTCCTGCATAGACCTGGTACTCATTCTACTAAGTGAAGTATCCCAAGAATGGAAAAATAAGCACCACATGTACTCACCAGCAAATTGGTTTCACTGGTCATCACTTAAGAGCACATTTAGGAATAACATTAATCGGGTGTTGGGTAGATGTGGGTGGGGGAGGGGATGGGTATATACATACATAATGAGTGCGATGCACACCATCTAGGGGATAGACACGCTTGAAGCTCTAACTTGGGGGGGGGGGGCGCAAGGGCAAGATACATAACCTAAACTTTTGTGCCTCCATAGTATGCTGAAATAAAAAAATAAAAAATAAAAAAAAATAAAATAAAACAAAAAAACAACATAAAACCAATGGTTTTATTTTTTTTGTTGTTGTTTGTTTCAAAAATAAATATGAATATGCATATCCTTACAAATTACAGAAGCCTATTTCTATCCTCTTCTTTTCTTGAATTCACCTTTCTTTGTCAAATAAATGCATTTTACACAGATATAATGTCACTATTTAAAAGAACATGTACAGATGCACACACACACACAGGCACACACATTATTACAAATCAATACAAAAACAGCTCCCATGTCTGTTTTCAGCTACACACAATTCTCAGCCTAGTATTGAAGCAACTGATTACCATCAGGTGCAATATATTATAATTGCACATTGAAATATTTCTTGGAAACTAGTGGCACCAAAAGAAAAGAATAAACCACGATCTGTATGTTAAACCCTTTTGTTTCCTTCTTTTCTACATTCTTTGTAAAAGATGACTCTTTTCTCCCACTGTTCCTCTGATTTTCTTTTCATTATTCTTTCCAGTGGGGGATCAGGTCTACTGGTTTGCTGCCAAAGCACTGCCTCTGCTGAATGGGCATCTCTGGCCTAACACAGAGCAAGTTGTTCGCATATTTCACTTTAGTTCTGGACACCTGGATCTTCTTGCATTTATTAATAGGGAATTTGGGTGGCAGGAAAATTTCTAATACATTATTCAAAATCTGCATAGTTTTAAACATTTCTAAAAATGTTATAAAAAGTGACGTTTTATGAAAGGCAGTTTTGTTTTGTTTTGCCAATTCAAAACAGAGTGAAGGAAGATTCCCCCCAACATTTCTGGCTCATCTGATATCAGTCTACTTGTTTTCATTATGTCGCCTGATTCCAATTGCACACATTAATCTGTAGCATTCTGTGATTTCCCAAAGCAGAAGTCGCATTATGAAATTAAAAGTCCTTCATCCTTCATCACTGTCTTATGGCTATTCATCAATATTCATGCTGAAATAAAATTGTTGGTTCTAAGTGAGGTAGAAAGCCACCAAGGCAGGAAAATCAGCCTGGCAGATTAATAGCACATACCCAGATTTCTGAGAATATTACAGGGTAGATATAGTATAAGTGCCTCACCTGCTTTGATAATGAATTAAATAAACCACTCTATGAATATAGTTACACACATATACTAGTGTTAGAGATTGGGGATAGTAAATGAGAAAAAAATGAATTGAATTAAGGAAATTTGGTTATGATCTCCAAAGTTCCTTCATACCTGGGTCTATGATTCTAGGACTGTTGCCTAGAAACATCTTGGTCAAATATATGTATACATTTGAATAGATTCAAATTGATAGACCCTGCAGACATGAACCGTGGCTGGTGGGCAGGTAAAGTCTACGGTATGTGTGTGTGTGTGTGCTTCCAACCAGGCTGTGGAAAGAGTTAATCCTTAAAAGCTATTTGAAAATGGAGGTTATAGAAATAAGACATTATAATTATCCAAATATTGTATATTATTGATATTAGACTTTCTCTACTTGCTTTCTCCTATGATGAATAAAGAATTTGTGTAGTGTTTTCAATCATAAGTTTTCAAATGAATGTCAATAGTATATAAATATAGAATTCATTTGCATCCAATATTTAAGGGTAAACAACATTAATAATATGTATGTCAGACGTGTCAATGTAAGTTCATTGATTGTAACAGATGTACTGCTCTGGTGTGGGATGTTGATAATGGGGAAAGCCGTAGGGGTTAGAGGAGTGGGGATTATATGAGAATTCTCTGTACTTGCCACTCTTTTGCTGTTAATCTAAAACTGCTCTAAAAATAAAGTACAAATTAAAATAATAAAAATAATATCTATTTTATCTGTAAATAAAATCTAGAATTTTTATATCTACCACCTATCATTAGTTTTGCCTAATATCTTTAATGTGTTTTTAAATATCTTTTAATCCTTAGGCTTTGTTTTCATTTTCCCACGATTTCTTCCAAGCAATATATTTGTTAAAGATTTATCCTATAGTTTACTATAATTTGGATATATTAATTTCTACTAAGTCAACCAAAATGACATTGATATAATGGCATATATTTAGCATATGGATTTATTTTGATATTTTCCAAAGTTCTTTTATAAGACCTGATTTCATTTGTTTGACCCTTACATCACATGTAAAATCCTAGATAGGAATGACACCTCTAGGGAACTGTAATGAGATACAGGGTTATAAAAGCCAGGTCAGACTGGTCATATGTTTACCTGGGATTTCTTGAGGTCAAAATCTGAAGGAAATAGCTGAGCTACTATCAAGGTGAGAGCCAGGAATCATTATAAAACTTCAGTTCCAATAAACAAGGGAAAAGTTTCTTGAAGGGAAATTTATATTGAATTTAAAGCTATGGAAAATATAGAGACAAGAGTATGCAGATCAAGGAAAGATTTTAATAAACAGTTTAGGAGATGCATAGCCAGTACTAATGTGTTGAAACTTGAATTTTGTGTATTGCTTTCCCCAAAGCCAGATTTGATGGTTTGTACAAATCATAATGAACTGGGTACATGTTAGTTTCCACCGGAAATAGAGGTATCATTTTTCTCATTTTATAGACAAAGTATTAAGCTCAAATTGACTCTTCATCCAATAATCCTTTCATTTTAGCCTGTTGCTTTCAAATGATCTCAGCGGTTTTCATTCTTGCATACTGTTTCATCTAGGCCAAGAAAAATATTAAGCTTCAATAAATATATTTAGCAGTCCTCAATAAAAAAAAAAATTAGTGCCACAAAATCAACCAAAAGGAAAATATTTTAAAGTTCCTGATTTTGAGGATCAACTAAGTTTTTAATCTGCCATTCAGATCACACCAAATCTCATATTTCTGCTTCTTATATTATTGTTTGTTGTTACCATTTCTTTCCTGTATTGATGTATTTAAACAGTAGAGACCTGACGTAAGATGTAGTGGAACATTTGTCATTTGGAGTCAACCTTCTTTGTTTTGTGACCTTGGGCACCTTACATGCTCAGAGCCTCCCTTTCCTCTTCCTTAAAATGGGAATTAAAATACCTAACTTAAATATGAATATTAAATAAAATAATGCAAGTTAAGAGACTGGTTGGTAGTCAGTACTCAATAAATGCTAGTTCCTTTTATTCTTTTAATCAGCGGTGAATTATTATAACAAAACAACAACAAAAAGGATACACTGTGGCTAGGTTAATCACAAGCAGAATTTTGCCATAAATTATTTGTAAAAATAAAAGGAACAATGAGTAGATTGATTTTAATTTCTTTTAAATATGTAGATCTTGCCTTTAGAGTATATTAATTAATGTATTTATATTTAGGACAAATAAATGTACTCTAGGGAATCAAAGGATATTTCTTTTCCTGATAACAAATCAGCTTTAAGAGGGAACATTATAAAGCATCTGCAAACTTTGAAGATTCTAAAATGTGCTGGTGTAAACATGAGAGAACACGTGTAATGAAAGTGTCCTGTTGCTCAAAAAAATTAGAAATGCTTTCTGTTGTAAAACACTGTGAGAAACATGTTTAACAACAAATAAGTAAGTAAAGAATCTTCCATGACCTTTTTGTTTGCAGACAAAATTTCCTTTCTCTCCCAGTCTTAACTAGGGCATTAATCACCCAGACAATCAGGTGCACGCTGAACAGCTGGCCTGAATAACCTGTGAAATCCTAGAATCCTCCTAATTGGTGTTGACTTGTAGCACTAGCCCAGTGAAGTTCAGGATGTCTACAGTGAATGTGAAGTGCAAAAAAGTTCCCTATTTGTCTGACCCTCCTGGGAATATTTTTTTCTTGAAGCCAGAACAAACAGCTTTTCTGTTATCGAAGTGGTATTTGAGTCATTAAACTAAGCTCAGCTAGCATAATGCTTGCTTGCCAAGAGAAACTTCCCTGCTTCAAATTTCAGGATTCTCCCTTATACTTAAATTTTACATCTGGGAGCAGATTGGAAGCTTTTCAACTCCTATACAATTTTTGTTTTTTCTGGAAGGGGACTATTAACCACCTAATTCAACTAATATTATTACTTTTTACAGAATTAATGAGATGCTATAATTGCCGACACTGTTTACCTGCTAGTCTGGGAGCATATTTCAAAGGCATGTGAATTAGCCATCGCCAGCTTTATAATTAGTGTGTGACAACTTTAATTCCAATGGCATGTTTAATCAACAGCAACAGATGGAAGTGCGCCTGGTGGTAAGTCACCCCCTTCGCAGCTCTTGATAGCGGGTTTGTCCCACTGGCTCTGAGTTATAAGCTATTTAGCATAGCAAATGCTAAATTACCGGGAATATTCTCAGTCTTTTTTAGACTATCAGAAATTTGCTACCCTAAAATAATTATAATCACTGACGTATATTGACTACTCATTATATGCTAAACACTATTCCTGTTTTAACTTAACAAAGCTTCCAAACAACCCCTCAAATTAGATAATTCTAAAATTCCCATTTTGCAGGTGAGGGAATTGGGCCTAGAAAATCAAAGCAACTTGCCTTGGGTTCCCCATCTCATAAGCAGTAGGGCCAAGACTTAGATTCAGGCTTTTGGCTCCCAGCATCTGTGCTGTTAGCAACTCTGATCATGCTATAATAAAAGCCATTTGGTAGTTTCAAGTTGTATGTGGCTGTTTACTGTAGTGATTTTGTACTTTGCTAACAAAACTATTATTTTGTGGATTTCATAACTATAGAACTTTGTTTTCTGACTTTTCTCCTCACGAGGGTGAGTCATAGGCACAGGAGACAGAAAATGTCTGCTTGGTCTCTCCTTAATCAGCAAACATGTGCTAACTCAGAATCAATCACTATGCAAAGTTTGACTCATCATTATCTCAAATAGCAGCTCCTAGCAACTTTCAGAAACCCTCTCACTGATGCGCTTTCTACCTCCCACATGTTGGTTGGGTGTACCTTCACCAAGGCTCCAGTAAGTGCAAAACCTTGTGACTTTACCCCTAACCCACATAAGCCATCCCATTCTAGGGTTTTGCCACTGGAGGATAAATGTGATCCATCAAGCTCAGATCTTCATCCCCAAAGTTTCGACACTTAAGATATGAAACTACACAAAGTGAAGAGATGCCAAGTTAGGAATTTAGATTACTTTGACCTGTACCTATCAAAGCACAAATTCTCCTTCTCTTCTCTATATCAATAGACAATATAAATTAGACACATCTAGATCCAGGACCAGTGATTTTCAAAACTGCCCTAAATGTTAACATTATTTGGGGAATTTAAACAATACAATACTTCAACAACTATGCCAGATCCTTTTCAGTTATTTGATATCTGTCCTTGTTGTAACCTCTCCCTATGATTCTCATGGATAGCCAGAGTTGAGATGCCTAGCTTTCGCCTTTCAAATACAAAGGCTTGTAAAGTGTTTTTCGGAAGAAAAAAAGTTGTGTGCTTATATTATCATGTAACCGTCATGATTAATCCCTGTAACAGCCATTTACTGAGCACAGAAAGTATAATCTGAAAGGCTCTGGCCCCTACAATAATTCTGCGGCATTTTATCTCCTCTAATTTGTAATGTGTTGTTAGAGAAATGACAACTGTGATGTGATCAGAACAGATACCACTTTCATTTCTTTATAATTAACCCCAGGAAAGACCTCTATTTGTTTTAGAAATACATGAATATCTATATGCTAGACATGGTTCAATGGCCCTAGAATTAGAAAAGAAGAATATTAGGGGTTTTTTTGTTTGTTTCTTTGTTCTTTAAAGATTGTTGGCATTTTCTCCTTCACTTGGAACACATAAGTAATTATTTATTTTTATTTTATTTCAGAATATTACAGGGATATAAATGTTTTGGTTACATGGATTGCTTTTGTACTGCTTGAGACAAAGTTATCAGTGTACCCATCTCCCAGATAGTGTACACTGTACCCATTAGGTATGATTTCACCCATATCCCTCCTCCTCCCTCCCACCTGTTTGACTTCCGTTGAGTTTTACTTCCTACTGTGTGAGTGCTGTTCAGTTACTTCCAATTTAATAGCGAGTATATGTAGTGTTTGTTTTTCCATTCTTGTCATACTTCTCTTAGGAGCATGGTCTCAGTTCCATCCAGATTGTTGCAAAAGGTATTAACTCATATTTTTATGGCTGAGTGGTACTCCATGGTATACATATACCACATTTTATTAATCAGCTCCTGAACTGATGGGCACTTGGGTTGATTCCACATCTTTGCAATTGTGAATTGTGCTGCAATAAATATTTGAGTGCAAGTGTCTTTTTGATAAAATGACTTTTCCTTTGGGTAAATACCCAGTAGTGAGATTGCTGGATCAAATGGCAGTTATACTTTTAGTTCTCTGAGGAATCTCCGTACTATTTTCCATAGAGGTTGTACTAGTTTGCAGGCTTGCCAACAGCATATAAACATTCCTTTTTCTCTGTATTGATGCCAGCATCTATCGTTTGGGGACTTTTTGATAAAAGCCATTCTCACTAGGGTTAGGTGATATCTTGCTGTGGTTTTGATTTGCATTTCCCTCATATTTAGTGATGTTGAGCATTTTTTAATATATTTATTGTCCATTTGTCTATTTTCTTTTGAAAAGCTTCTGTTCATATACTTTGCTCACATTTTAATGGGGTTGTTTGATTTTTTCTTGCTGATTTGCTTGAGTTCTTTGTAGTTTCCAGTTATTAGCCCTTTATCAGATGTATAGCATGCAAATATTTTCTCCCATTCTGTAGGTTGTCTATTCACTCTATTGATTGTTTCCTTGGCTGTGTAGAAGCTTTTTAATTTAATCAATTCCCATTTATTTATTTTTCTTGTTGCTGTGATCACCATTGGAGTCTTCTTCATAAATTCTTTGCCTATGCCAATATCTAGAAGAGTTTGGCCAATGTTTTCTAGAAGAATTTTTATGGTTTTATGGCTTATGTTTAAATATTTTATCCATCTTGAGTTAAATTTTAGCAAACTGAATTCACCTGCACATAAAAAAAAAAATCCACCACGACCAAGTGAGCTACATCCCAGGGATGCAAGGATGGTTGCACATATGTAAATCCATAAATGTGATTCATCACATAAACAGAAGCAAAAACAAAGACCATATGATCATCTCAGCAGATGCAGAAAAAGCAATTTGCAAAATTCAGCACCATTTTTGATAAGAACTCTCAACAAAATAGGCATAGATGGAATATACTACAAAATTATAAAAGCCATCTGTGACAAACCCATACCCAACATCATACTAAACAGAGAAAAATTGAAAGCATTCACCCACTGTTACCACTTTTATTCAACATAGTGCTGGAATCCTTGCCAGAGCAATCAGGCAAGAGAAGGAAATCAAGGGTATCCAAATGGGGAAAGAAGAGGTCAAACTATCACTATTTGCTAATGACATAGTCTTATATCTAGTAAGCCCCGATGACTCTGCCAAGAGATTCCTTGAAGTGATAAATAAATTTAGCAAAGTCTCAGGTTACAAAATCAATGTACGCATATTAATAGCATTTCTATACACCAACAACAGTCAAGTGGAGAATCCAATCAAAGACTCAATACCTTTCACAATAGCAACAAAGAAAATAAAGTACCTAGGAATATATTTAACCAAGGATATTAAAGACCTCTACAAAGAGAACTATGAATTACTGAGGAAGGTTGCAGAAGATGTAAACAAATAGAAAAACATATCATGCTCACAGATTGGCAGAATCAACATTGTTAAAATGTCTGTACTATCCAAAATCATTCACAGATTCAATGCAATCCTCATCAAAATATTAACATTATTTTTTGTAGATCTATAAAAAATAATTCTACACTTTGTTTGGAACCAGAAAAGAGTCAGAATAGCCAAAGTAACCTTAAGAAAAAGGAACAAATAGGCATAGCTCTACCAGACCTTAAGCTATACTACAAGGATATAGTAACAGCATGGTACTGGCACAAAAACAGAGAGGTAGATCAATGGAACAGAACAGAGAACCCGGATATAAAACTATCCACATATTGCCATCTGATCTTTAACAAAGCAAACAACAATTTACATTGGGGAAAATAATTCTATTCAATAAATGGTGCCAGGAAAATTGGATAGCCACATGTAGAAGACTGAAACAGGACCCATATCTCTTACCATTCACGTAAGCAATTCTAAGTGGCTCAGTTTAATTTCCTGATCTTTCCACCTTAGGTGAAATTCTTTAAAACATGCAGATGATCGCACGCGTGCACACACACACACACACACACACACACAACATATATATATATCAATGTTCAGAGAACCTTGATTTACAAATAAGGAAACATGCATCATCAATTTTATGTAGCTTGATTCACTCACAACCACATATGTAATATAAATTTTATATAAACTTAACTGATTTATTGACAGTTTTGTGTATAGTGTTAGTAAAACAACCCAAAGTGTAATTTTTAATGTACATACAATCTCCTTGAATTTAAATAATGAAAATTTCCTTTTTATTACTAATTGTTCTATGGATGAAAATAGATTACTAAGATTATAAAATAATTAATCTTAAATAAACAAAGTTAAATGCATGACAAAGTCACTATTTTGTACCATGTACTCAATAATTAACTAAAACAACAAGACATAAAATTAATTCTACTTGGTCACATAAGACAGTGTTGCCTATGCATTATCTTGCCATGGGGCACTGAAACTTTTATTAAGTTTAAGGGGGAAAATAACCTAAACATAACAGTAATATGAATAGCATTATTGTTATGTTTAGATGTTGTCATTTTGTTTTTTTTTAAGAAATGGGGTCTTGTTCTGTCACTCAGGCTAGGGTGCAATGGACTGATCATAGCTCACTGTGTCCTCTAATGCCAGGGTTCAAACAATTTTCCCACCTCAGCTTCCTGAATAGCTGGGACTACAGGCACATACTCCCATACCTAGTTAATTATTATTGTTATTATTATTATTTTAGATGGGGGGGTCTTGATATATTGTCCAGGCTGTTCTCAAACTCCTGGCCTCAAGAAATCCTCTTTCCCTGGCCTCCCCAAAATGCTGGGATTACAGGCAGAGGCCATCATGTCTAGTGTTTTCATATTTTTTTCACATTTTTTTTTAAGTGATGAAAGGATGCCTTGATGTGAATTCTTTGGCTTTGCTTCACTCTCCCCAGGGAAATATTTATGGGTGGTCAACTGTACAGGGCTCTATTCTTGCAAGAGTTCATGCATGGTTTAATGCTTTTCTGTCACAGTCCTGAAATTCTTAATAATTTTGAATAAGGGGCACCACATTTTCATTTTGCACTGGGCCCTGAAAATTATGTTGCTATCCTCCTCCACTCTTGCTGATATTTGCTCTTCTAACTACTAGGTTTATGCTCCTGATGTCTCTGCCTTACATTTCCTGACTTAGACTCAATGCTTGATGGCAGAATCTGACTCTTGCCTCACCCAGGGCAAGGTTGACATTTGTTTCCTCTTGTTCTGTGCTCCCCACCATTTCTGGTGGTCTCTATGCTTTATTGATCTCAGAAGACTTGAGGACACACATTCCAGTGTGTAGTATCAGAGCTGTAACCTGTAATACTTTCTGGGTTGGCTTACACTCCCCTAATCACCCACCCCAGCTGCTAATAAGAATAATGCATTGATTTAAAAACAGGAAGTTATTTTGCCTACTTAGAACATCCCATTTCTTATAAAATGTAGAATGCAAAGTGACAGATACTTATTTATTGTATCTCCACCTCCCATTTTCATGCTTTTTTGTTCTAATATTAGACAACTGGTTTAATCTTCACTTTATAGTATAGTTAGCATTCTTGTTTCTTTGATAGCACACTAAGAAATCTATGTCTGAATCTGGCTATTTTGATCCCTCTTATACTGGTTCTATTACTTTCAGTCTTAGAAGTTGACATGTTCTTGCTATTTCCTCAAATTCTAATCAGATATTTCTTTTCCAATCTTATTATATTCTGATAGCACACATATGTAAAATTATTATTATGGTTAAAGTGAATTTTTTTTCTATGAAAAGAAGCATGTATTCTTTTGTTAATAGGTAATTTCCTAAAAGCTAATGAAGTCTTTGGATTTGGGTGATTGAAGTGTTTTCACCCAAATAAAAAGACTTAATCAACACACACACATGCACGTGCACACACATCCACCACAAAAATCCCTGACTGGAAAATTAACGGAGGCTACATTCAAGATGTTTTATATTTTTGGCCATGTTTGCAAATAGAGCCATCAAGAACAGATTTACAAATAAGACAATCATATGACAGCCATTTTATTAATATAATTGCACAGTTCAGTATATGAATAGCCCCTAATTTAAAAACAGTTTGTAAATATTTCCTCAAGGAAATAATTTAATACCAAGGAAATATGTGTGAAAAACTAAGAGCAAATATGTGTAAAAACAAACAGCAGGAGATACAATCGTTCTGTGAATAATACCCAAGCTACAAATGGGTTTCTATATCATTGATGTTACATTCAAATTAAAATTTCCTATCCCCAAAATGATTGATATTTATTTTTTCTTGGACTATACATGCTCTTATTTTATTTGTTCATCAAACTACATGTCACAATTATTTATAACATTCTTCCCCATGTTATTAAACTATAAAATACCTTTATGCAAATAATTATGTATATGTCTGAAATTATATTATCTAGAGTAGATTTCTATAATTAACCCCCCTGAAATTATAATATTTTCTAGAATTTCTATGCATATGTGTGTGTGTTTTCAGAGAGCTTATCTACTCAAACACCCTGATACAATATGAAAGAATTTATTGCTAAAATGGGTTGATTAAATGATTGAAACAAGTCAAAGTCAGTTTAAAGATAGCTCTAGAGAAGTTTACATTGGTGGGATCAGAATATACAGGGTAATTCTCTGTGGAAAACACTAATTTATCCCTATGTTATTATAATTTTCTATTTCTCTCAAATTCACAGTTATTGACCAGACTCTGATCATAAAGGCAGCAAAATAGCATGATTCCAAACACTATCTAATTCTATTTTAATGACCAGCTTTAGTTATATATATATATATATGTATATATATATATATATATTTTTGCTGTTTTTAGTATTTTTAATTGACACATAATAATTATATATATATTTCTGGGGTATGGTGTGACATTTCAATACATGTATACAATGTATTAATATAATTAACAAATCAGGGTAATTAGCATATTCATCATCCTGAAAATGTATCATTGTATTGAGAACCTTCAAAATCTGCTCAGTTATTTAAAATATACAATAAATTGTTAATTATAGTCAACCTATACTGCTATAAAATACCATAAGTTATTCATAAAAACATGAAAAGTATAAAAACTGACAGGTAAGGCAGATACACAGAGCAGAAAGAGAAAATAATCAAACCTTATCACTACAGAAAACCATCAAACTGTAATGATAAAAAATAAGGAAGAAAGGAAAAGGGATGTAGAAAACAACCAAAAAAATTAACAAAAAGACAGGAGTAAATCCTCAGTTATCAATAAAAATTTTTGATATAAATAGATTAAATTTCCTACTAAAATATATAGACTGGTTGAATGGATGAAAAAACATGACCCAACTATCTGCTGCCTACGAGAAAGTCACTTCACCTATAAAGGTACATAGAAAGGATAGAAAAAGATATTCCATGCAAGCAGAAACCAAAATAGAACAGGAGTAGCTATATTCATATCAGATAACACAGACTTTAAATAAAAACTGTAAAAAGAGGAAAAGAAGGTAACTATATACTGATAAGAGGATCAATTGAGCAAGAGATTATGACAATTGTAGATAGATATGCACCCAACACTGGAGCACCCAAATATATAAAGTAAATATTATTAGATCTAAAGGTAGAGATAGACTCCAAGACAATTGTAGTTGGGTACCACAATACCCCACTCGCAGCACTGGATAGATCATCTAGAAAGAAAGCATACATTGGATTTAAATCACACTTTTGCCAAATGGACCTAACAGAAATTTACAGAATATTTCATCCAACAGTTGTAGAATACACATTCTTTTCAACAGTACATGGAATTATTCTCCAGGACAGACCACATTTTAGGCTATAGAACAAGACTCAACAAACTAAAAAGAATTGAAATTATATCAAATATCTTTTCAGACCACAACAAAATAAACTGGAAAAAAATAAAGAGGAACTTCTGAAATTGGACAAATGCATGAAAATTAAATGACATGTTACTGAATAACCAATGAGTCAATGAATAAATTAAGAAGGAAATATAAACATTTTGTTAAACTAAGGAAAATAGAAACAAACATTAAAAACCTATGAGAAATAGCAAAAGAAGTTAAAGGAGAAATTTATAATATTAAATTTCTACATCAAAAAAGTAGAAAGAGGTGGAGTATGGTGGCTCATGCCTATAACCTTAGAACTTTGGGGAGCTGAGGCAGGAGGTTTGCTTAAAGTCAGGAGTTTGAGACCAGCCTGGGCAACATAGCAAGACCCCATCTCTACAAAAAATTAAAATACTAGTTGAGGATGGTGGCACATGTGTGTAGTCTTAGATACATAGGAAGCTGAGATAGGAGGAGCTCAGGAGTTTGAGGCTGTAGTGAGCTATGATCACACCACTGTACTCCAGCCAGGGCAACAGAGGAAGACCCTGTCTCAAAAAAAAAAAAAAAAGTAGAAAGATTTCAAGTAAACAACCTAGCAGTACACCTCAAGGAACTAGAAAAGCATGAACAAAGCAAACTCAAGATTACTAGAAGGAAAGAAATAATGTCAATAATGTCAGAGCAAAAATAAATAAAATTGAGACTAAGAAAACAATAAAAAAAACAACAAAAAGCAAGTTGTTTTTTTTTAAAACATTAGTAAAATTGACAAATCATTAGCTATGTTAACCAAGAAAAAAAGAGAGAAAAGAACCATATAAGTATAATCAGAATAAAATAAAATGAGCCAGATCTTGGTTAACGGACACAAAAGTACAGCTAGATGGGAAATATGAGGTCTACACTATCGGGTAACTAAAATTAACAACAATTTACTATACATTTTCAAATAGAAGAGCAGATTTTGAATGTTCCCAACACAAAAAAATGATAAATGTTTGAGGTGATGGATAAGCTAATCACCCTGATATAATCATTACACATTGTATATATATATCACAGTATCACATTGTACCTCATAAATATATTCAGTTATTATACATCAATTAAAAATAATGATAAAAGCAAAAAATAAAAATACTATGTCGGCCAGGCATGGTGGCTCATGCCTGTAATCCTAGCACTTTGGGAGGCTGAGGCGGGAGGATTGCTAGAGGTCAGGAGTTCCAGACCAGCCTGAGCAAGAGCGAGACCCCCGTCTCTACTAAAAATACAAAGAAATTGTATGGACAACTAAAAATATATATAGAAAAAATTAGCCAGGCATGGTGGCACATGCCTGTAGTCCCAGCTACTCGGGAGGCTGAGCCAGAAGGATTGCTTGAGCCTGGGAGTTTGAGGTTGCTGTGAGCTAGCCTGATGCCACAGCACTCTAGCCCAGGCAACAGAGGCAACAGAGTGAGACTTTGTCTAAAAAAAAAAAAAAAACTAGATCATTTTAAGTGTGTGACATGACTTTTTCTTTAAATGAATTTGGGGAAGCAAAACAAAGCAATTAATCATGAATAAAATAGAATTACTGGCAGTATCTCATTAAATAACTGCCTTGGCAGTCTAACCTTGATTTTATAAAAATGCTATCTTTCTAAATATACCACTTTCTTCAATAATGATAATTTACTTGCATGGAAATAAACAGGAGTACTATTAAGACTAAGATGGTTTCTAATTGTCATTATTTGTGACAGTGATACACTTCTCTTTTTAAGAATAACAATATAATTACCTAGCAGTCCCAGAATAAACATAATCCTTTTGTAGCTTAGAGAATTGGGAATTCCAAAAAGCAATTCATTAAAACAAATTGCCAAGAGAAAAATCATACTTCTGCAACCTTATTTAATTATGCGGCACATTCTTACGTTATCTTTAGTGGTAGTACATTGTCATTCTTTGAAAAGGGTTTAGATTAGAGGAAGAATTTAAACTTACACCTTAGTATGATAAATAAAAAAAAATCAACCAATAAAATTCCATTCCCTTCTTTAAAATATATATTTACATAGCATGTAGTCTGCATTTATTATTTTTGTTGCATAATTTTAGTCACTATTTTCCATAAATTTCCAAAAGCAAAGCAAAACAAAACACCACCAGCAAAAACAAAGCAGGCCATCTGAATGCATTAGGCAAGTTCTATTTATTTTATATTACCTACCACATGCATTCACAAGATGATGGGAAGAATTACTGTGGAGTAATTCCTGGATGTGTTTGTTTACCATCTATCATGCTTCATTTTATTGTTATCCTCATATCATGTAATAAAATAATCCAACATGTCACATTATGTTAGTGAATAATGATAAGGCAGGATGACAACTCTATAATTTCTTGGTAATGAAGAATAAAAACAATGAAAATGTCAGGAAAACAGCAGAAAGGAATTTGAAAACAGTCTCTTTCTGATAAAACATATACACTTCAGTTTTATACAGGTGAAATATCCTTTATCCAAAATGCTTGGGATCAGAGGTGTTTTGAATTTCAAATTTTTTCAGATTTTGAAATATTTGCATAAACATAATGAGATATCTTGGGTATGAGACCCAACTCCAAACACAAAATTCATATATATATATATGTATATACATATATATGCACACACATAGCCTGAAGGTAATTTTATACAGTATTTTTAATAATTTGTGCATGAAACAAAGTTTGGGTACATTAAACCATCAGAAAACAAAGATGTCGCTACATCAACCATCCGTGTGAACAATCTATGGTTGTTTGGCACTACCATCATTTCTGATGCTGAATTTATATGCTACCAATAAGCAATCATTTTCTTACACTTATTCACACATAAGTACTTAACAGTAACAAATATGACATAGCATTAATACAATAAAAGAATAATGTGTTCAAGGTAACTAAGCAGCACAGTAGCATCACCAGAATACCTGTATCAGTTGTTAAACAACAGCAACAATAAACAGCCGCAGGCTTTCAGTCTTCATCTACAATGCTGCATTTTGACTAAAAAGTTACAGTATATTGCATTTTATTTTCTTGGATGAGAAGAAACACCAGAAGCAGTTGAGAGATCAGGAACTGGGACCTCTAGGAGTGAGGAGGCACTCTGTTGAATGGTTTTCTAAAATGATTTCTCCGGGTTCATTTGCCTCATTAACAATATTTTTTTTCCTTAGAAGTCTCTTTTCTATTTTATAATCTGACACAATTTCTTATTCTGTTGCGAACGAAGGCTGCTTTAGTTCTTCAATAAGCTCATCATACTTTTTCACCATGTCATCTATAGGCACATTTTCTGCAGTGTTAACAATACCATCTTCATCACCACATCACCACAGTTATCACAATCACTTTGATTCAGAACCATTTTGGCTATTTTGCCATCAGTCAATGAATGAACAACTGAAGCTCCATTACTGATGTTCAAAACTTTGATATCCACTTCGTCCAGTTTCCTGAAAGACTCTGAATGTGTATTTTTTGCATATATAAAAAGGTCACACATTATTTTTTTTTCTCACTTCACATACAGAATTGTTCAAAGTTACCACTTTGTTCTTCATCATCACCGAACGTACGCACAGCCAGAGGTCATGCCAGGCATGCACAACTGTGTCTTTAGTCACAGTGTTTCCAGCACTGGTAGCAGCATATACAGCATCCTTCATGCTAACTCATTTTTAAAACTTTTCACACCCACCCCTCTGTTCACTGCTGCCAGCATGCTGTTCAAGAAAGTGTATTTACATTTACTTGTTCTTAATCTAAAACACCCCGGTCACATGGGTGAATTAATGAGGTAACATTTGGGGGAAAGTACATGGCATAAATATTATTTTTGATGAGAATTTCAGCTGGAGGATGTCAAGGAGCAACAAAAGCATCCAGTCATCATGCTGTCCAGCTTCCTTTCAGTGGAACACAAGATGCTGGTATAAAATGTTTGTGAAATCAATCAGAAAAGATGTCTGTGGAATCCATCTTGTTGTTAACATAATAATAGACTGGTAAGAAATTCATTTTTGAAAACAGTGAGGAAGCAAGCTCTACCTATCACAGCGAGTTTATTTTCATGTGTGCCTGCTTCATTGTCATTTCCCAGCACGGTTATTCTGTCCTTGGCATCTCTAATTCCTATAGAAGCTGTCTCATCAGATGTAGTCCGTGTCTTTCTGGGGCAATAACACCAAAACATTGATGTTTCTTCAGTGTCAGAGACTTGTTCTGGCATCAGACTTTTATCAGTGATGACCTTGGCAATTTCTCTGCTGCTTCATCAGCAGCAGATTATTTACTACCACAAATCTTTTAAAATTTAATGCCACGTTTTTTTCTTAAATTTCTGCAACCAGCATGTTGAATATGCAGAGTTTCCTTCAATTTTCAGTTCATTATGATAGATATTTGTTTTTTGTGTGTGATCATCATACCTAATGATACTATTAGGCATCATGTGTTCACTGTGAACGAATCTACGCTTTTAGTACATGATTGAGATCTTCATTTTTACCCTTATGCAGTGTTTTTCTATTTTTCATTAACTACTGTTCATCACTCTCAGCATAGAACTTCAGCGGTTTATCCTTTTGTTTCTTTGGGTCATAATGGGTCATTTTAACACCATACTCCTCTGTAAGATGTTTCACACTTACGCCACTGTCTAAGTTCTCCAACAGCTTCACTTTCTGTGCTATAGATAGACATAACTGCTGCTTCTTTTTTTTTCTTATCACTATTATTAGGAGTATCTGCAGGGATTTTTTTCTTTTGATATTTTCAAAAATATCTTTATACCACAGAGCATAGAATAAGAAAAACAAACAAGCACTAAAACAACGACAAAAATAACCCCACAGTGATTAATGCACATGTCTTGACCTCATGTGAGGCATTGTGAGCAATGTGCCTTTACAGCATCTGGCCTGCGTATGTGGACATGCTTGGGGGAATCTGGGAAGGATGGAAAAGATGTATTACGGCTGAAAGGGGCTGGGAGGGTCTTTCTTCCTCTGGTGACACTGAATAAACTGTGTGTTGCACACCTGTGTTTTAACTGTGACCTGCCACATGAGGTTGGTTGTGGACTTTTTCACTGTGGTATTACGTTAGCACTTAAAAAGTTTCAAATTTTAGAGCATTTTGGGTTTCCAAATGTTTGATTAAGAATGTTCAACTTGAACTTAAAATTCACATTTGTTGATTTCCTATTAGTTCCAGGAATTATGGATATTTGGATTTCAGTATCCTTGATGAGCATACAATGAATAAAATAGTATTAAATAATTTAAAATTGAATAAAAGGTTGGCATTATAAAGGCAGTATAAACTACCAGGCTATTAGGACTCGTAGAAGGACTAAGGAAAGTTCCTTGGAAAGAGGTGATGTTTTAGCTTTTCTTTCAGGGAAAATAGGACTAAATATACTAAGGATGGATGAGTGTCAATGAATCCCAATGTACCTCTTTAATATTGGTCTTTCCAGATAGACTCTGAGATCTCTGAGCTGAGGGGGCTTTTTGGTCTTGTCTCCTCCTGTCCCCCCCTTGTCCCCCACTGTTTTCTCAGTGCCTGGTATAGAGTAGGTGTTTAATAGTATCAGCTGAGTGAACAAACGAAATATAAAAGGAATTACATATTTGTGTTATAAGTGAAGGTAAAGATTCAGTAAAAATTTTTTTCTATGAATACCAAAATTTGGCCAGAGTCCTTTTATTTGTGAAAAAGAAAGTTTAGAGCCTTTGGTTGCTGGAGATTGAATTAAATATAACTCCAAAATCTGAGGTTGGTGCTATTATTAGTATAAAATGGAATCAAGAGAAATGTTTGAGTCCACAAGAGAAAGATTTAAAGTTTAGGACATTTTGAATTTAGAGATCCAGCACATCATACACAACAAAACTATCAGGTCAATAGCTTAAAATGTGGTGCTGGATGCCAGAAGAGATAACTAAACTTTAACCTACAGATTTCTGGAATTCCTTGGAGAGAGAGAGAAGAGAGAGAGAGAGAGAGATTTTCAGAGTTGATGTTGGTGTAGGTATAAATATAGATTTAGATAGATTTAGATATATCTCCCAAAAGATTTAGAAATCATATGGAAAAAATAATTATAACTGAAGGCATGAATAAAATTTCTAAAAATAGAAATTATCTAGAATAAAATGTACAATAAATTAGAAAATAAAAATTAAAATAAGCTTTGAAATAATTATGTTAATATTTATTTTTTATATGCAATATTTCAATATATGTAAGTCAAAAATATTATAGAGAACATATGAATATGTTATAATCTTGTAGAAGTTAACACATTTTGGCTATTTTTTGAACTGATTTTTGTCTGTTTAACTCTAGAAAAAAAATCTAATATGGAGAGAGAATTTTCTCCTAACAGTAGCAGTTGATATTTTAAATCACAACTCATTTGATTTATTGATTCAGCTTCATTCAAATTGTTTTGAGCCTGTCATACTGGCAAAGTATGTGAGGTTTTAATTAACTTTATTCCTTTTTATTCAGTAAGTGTTATTATCAATAGATCTCTTGCATGAGGAAAGCTGCAGCAACTCAGGGAATAAAATTTTGTTCAACAATAAATCTAGTCATATATTAGTATAAAATGTCACCTTAGGGCATAAAAGAAGACTTTTAAAAGTTAGTGAATACTCTCTTTTTCTAGATCAGAATATTTAGTACTTAAAATTATGTTCACACTAAATTAATCTGTGAGTGAAATTTAACTAAAACCCAGGTCCCAAAAGTATTTTCTTATTTGTGGTAACAAATCAAAATAGTCCTAAAGCTTTTTAGGATAAGAAGTAACTCCCCAGGTTGAAAGGTCTTTGCCTTATAATATAGACAACATGCACTTACTAAAGTATTCTTGAATGAATGAATGAATGAATGGATGGATGAAAGGAAAAGCTGGGAGAGATGCAGTAGTGTAGAGAAAGATCCTTCTGAGACACAGTGCAAAGGCAAGACTTAAAAATCAAGGTGGAGCAGACATTGAGAAAACCATCTGACAATACAGCTCTCACACTAAACATCAGGTGTCACTGGAGGTATTTGAAGGTTACAGTGTCCTGAGGATAACCATAGCAACATTAAGTCTCAAACTCAACCTACCTCCTAAATGCATTAGACCAAGCCCCCATACTAAATGCAAAGCAGAATGAAAGCCATTTTCAGGTATAAATCTATTTAGTGCAGTCACTAGTGTCCCACACAAGAGATCTAGATTTAAAAAATAAAGATTAGGGCATACGGAAAGACACAAAAAACTTCTAAGAAACAAAACAATCCTCTAAATAAGACTCAGATAATACACAAATGTGGAGACTATTACACAGATGTTGAGACTATTTGTCATGAAAATTAAAACTGAAATGATTAATAGTTTAAAGGTTCTAATGGAAAGGTAGACAACAGGCAGCTGGCTTCTTGTTAGTTTCTCCCAATAAGAGGCACTGATGGGAGATCAGATGCCATGAGAATGGCAGAAGCCACTTTCTTGCTCTCTTTTTGCATGTGGTGGCATTTCTAGATGTGCACATCTGTTACAAAATTGTAGCTTTAACCACAGGGCTCAACTCTCCTTGTTCCAGCAAAGTGGAACAACACTGGTTTAGAATACAAGATATTCACAAAAGAAAAGTAAACACATCCTTTACTAAAAACAATTCTATGTCATTTCCAATTCTGCTCTTTAATACATTTTAAGGCTGTGTCACAATATTTATGAAATTATAGTAGTTTCCAAATGAAAAAGTAACAATTATAAGATCTTCAGGCTAGGCGCCCACAAAATGTAAAACGCAGCATTGAGTCAAGATTTCTCCAGCATATTGACAACTAAACAAATGGAGTAGTCCTGAATCAAGCACCATTTTTCAAACTGGAAAGAATAAATTACATTCAGAAAAAGATTAACACATATAGGAAATTATTTTCTAGAATCTGTGAAATATGAAAAAGCAATGATTGGCTTAATAAAATGGAAATAAATCATCAAAATCACTTTAATGATAAAGGAGTAGGAAAACTTTAAGAATACTAAAACTCATTTTCATACATAGTACATTGACAACATGTCAAAGAAGAAAAATCCAATGAAATGGTGCTGCGAAAGGATAGACCAATGTTGATGGATTCATTTTGCTAGTATTTTGTTAAAAAATTTTGTATCTATATTCAAAAGATATAGTGGTCAGTAGTTTTCCTTACTTCATATGCTTTCTCTGGTTTTGGTAACAGGAGAATACTGGCCTCACAGAATGAGTTATGAAATGATCTCAACTCTTTCATTTTTTGGAGGAGTTTGTGAAGAAGTGTTAATTTTGCATTAAAGATTTGGTAGAATTCATCAATAAAGCTATCCCGCCCTAGGCTTTTCTTTATGGACAATTTTTTATTAGAAATTCAATCTATTTAGTTTTTAAAAGTCTAGTGTATTTAATATTTTCATATATAGTTCTTCATAGTATTTCCTCATAATATTATTTTTAATTTTTTTATTTGTGTAAAGTCATTAGTAATATCCTCTTTTTATTCAAGATTTTAGTAATTTGAGTTTTCTCTACTTTTTCTTGGTCAGTCTGGGTAAAGCTTTGTCAATTTTGTTGATTTTTTTCCAAAGAAACTGCAATTGGTTTCATTGATTTTTTTCTATTTTGTATTTCATTTATTATCAGTCAACTATTTATTATTTTCTTCCTGCTGCTTACTTTTGATTTAGTTTGCTTTTTTTTTCTAGTTTCTGAAGATGGAAGGTTAGCCTATTGATTTGAGGTCTTTCTATTTCTTAAAAAAAGGCACTTACAGTCATAAATTTCTGTCTAAGCACTGATTATCCATAGCTCATAGTTTTATTTTTTGGATATCTGTTTGCATTCATATTAAAGTATTTTGTGATTTTACCTTTAACTTATTGTTTATTTAGGAGTGTATTGTTTACTTTTCACATATTTATGGATTTTCATTTTGGCAATATTTGCTTTTGAATGGGAATGTTCAATCCATTTAAATTTCATGTAATTACTGTGAAGCTAGGATTCTTTCTCATTTTTTTCTTGCCTGTTTTTTTCTGTCCTCTCTTTCTGCCATTATATAAATGTTGGTATGTTTTTCTCTTCATTATTTTTCTTTCCATTTTTTAGACTGGATAATTTTAATTAATCTGTCTTCAATCTTGCAGTTTCTTTCTTTTCACATTTCAAGTCTGCTCGTGTACCATTCCAGGGTCATTTTAATTTTCATTATATTATATTAATATATTCCTACTCTAGAATTTTTATTTGATTTGTCTTTTTATTTCTATGTCTTTATTTATGATATTCTCTATCTCATGAGACATTTTTTCTCACTTTCCTTTATTTATTTGGGTATAGTTTTCTTTGCTTTTCTAAACATATTTGTAATAGCTAATGTAAACATCCTTTCTTGTAAATCTAACATCTTGCCTCCCTCAGGGACAGTTTCTATTGACTCTTTTTTTTCCCCTTTATACTGCCCATACTTTCCTATTTCTTTACATGTCTTATAATGTTGTTTGAATATTATATATTCAAAATACCATAATGTTAACTCTAAAAATTATATTTCTGCCCTGCTAGGTTTGTTGTTGCTGCCATTATTCGCTGATTTAGTAACATTCCTGAATTAATTCTGTAAAGTCTTTATTCTTTGTCATGTGTGGTTACTAAAGTCCTTGCTTAGTCAGCTTTGTTGTCAGCTAATAATTAGAGAATTCCATAAATGCTTTGAACCATTAAGTTGCCTAGCTTTTTTATAGAGACTCTGTGTGTGTGCATTGAATGCTCTGACAGTTTACAATTCTGCCTTAGTCTTCACCTCCTGCTTGTGCAGAGCCTCAAGGTCCTCCACAGATGAGAGATTAAGGCGTTATTAAATCTTTCCTGGACATACTCTCAGCCCTGCATGTATGCATGAACTTCTAGATTTCCCAGGTATATGTTGGAGCTTTTCAAAGCCTCTGTAGACATCTCATTCTCAGCTTTTCCTTTTCTGTTTTTTGATCTGCCTCTTTATGCTCCAACTCTTATTGTTCCCTCAGACAGCTGTGATGTTGAATAACTGCCACTGAGTTTTTATTTTTATTTTTTGACAAATGCACCAGGGAATGACTTTTCATACCAAGCAAGCTCTGACTCAGGCTATATAAAGACAAACACTGTGAGGAGGGATTTTCAGGGAACTTCCAGACGGGTCAAATGATGGCAATTCTCTGGGAATTGAGTTTTGGTGAGCTCCAAACCCGTTCTGTTGCCTCTAGTGGCTTCTGGGCTGTTGGTTTTTATAGTACCATGATTGTGAGGCTGTTGGTTTCCAATGTTACCTAAGGACTAGGGAGAAATGTGTAGTAATAGGCAAGTTAAAGTGCCACAAAGCTTATTGTTGTAATTGAGATTCGGTCTTTTTTTTTTTTTGAATAAACATTTCTTGTCATGTTGCATGCTTTGGTTAATTCCTAGATCTCTGGAAAAATAAATTTTGACAAATTTGTCCAGTGTGCTTATTTAAAAAGAAACTCATAGAAATGACTGAGTATGTTTTAGGAGTTCTTTACTTCACCACTCCAGGAGTATTTTTCCCTGTCTGATGATTTAGAAAACAGAGGCCATTCTTCTGTTGGGTGCTGTCAGGAAACTGAGGCAATTAGGTGATTCAGCATCTTGGTAATTATAGTTAGGAGGCAGAAAGATGGATACAGAACTGGAATTGCCACTGGTAAAGAAAGGATAATTACTCACATTAAATGTAAGAAAGGAAAACATTTACTTTTGTTTTTTTCTTAGTGGTTGTGAGTATCCTTCTCTCTGTATTCTTTCAGATATTATCAGAGTGATCCTGTTATCTTGTTAAATTATGATCATAGCATAGCCTTTTCTAGGTATTATTTATATTCCAAAAAAGTCATTTGTGTTTATTTGAGACACTTTGACTTAGCTGTCAGCATCTAGCTAAAAAATGCCCAGGGTATCTCCCTCTGCATAGTGAGAATGCCCTTTCTCCTTGCACTGGTTTAAGCACTGGCCGCTGTTGCCAATCCTTCCTCCCCACCACATTTGAGAGTTTTTTCAATGACTTCCTCATAAGAGGTAGCAATATTATTCCATCTATTAGTTAGTTTTCAGTCTTCCTTTCCACCAGACAATATAGAGTTTAGAGTTTTGGCAATTCTCTCCATATTGGCTGAAATATTCTGTGATATTATTAATATGCTTATTAGAATTCTACAGTTTCCATTTATTTTACTAGAAAAGTATAAAGAAGAAAACACTCAAGTTTTTCTTTTTCCTTTTATTCTTTTTCCCCCTCCAAATTACCCCTTACCCTATTACCTGAATTTTATGGAAGAAATATTATTTTTTTTAATTTAAAAGTTTTGTATTTAATTTTTAAAAATTTTTTATTTCAGAGTATTACAGGGATACAAATGTTTTGGTCATATGAATTTCTTTTGTATAGTTTAAGTCAAAGTTCTAAAAGTGTCCATCACTCAGATAGTGTGCATTGTACCCGTTAGGAGTGAATTTACCCATCCTCTCTGCCCTCTCCCATCTGTTGCATTGAATTTTACTACCATATGTGTTTACAACAGCACAATTCACAAAGGCAAAGATGTGGAAATATTAATTTTTATTGGATTAAATAAAGAGAAGCTGGTGAAACAAATAAACAGTCTGGATTACCTTGATTGATGGGAAAAAAAACATGGCTCTCTATTCTAAGTCCTTGATTTTGCTAGGATTAGAATGGAGAAAAATTAACATCCAGCCTATAAACTTCTTTAGTTGATAAGTTTACTTTATAATTTTAATTTATACAAAAGAAAAAAATATATTAAAAATACTACTTCAGGGAAAAATGGAGCCTATTTATGCAGAACTAGTAGTAATTTAATCAACGTATCCTTTGAGAACAAAGAACTTTGGATAAATTCTCCTCATATTTAGAAAAATATTCCTCTCTTTAAGGCTGATTTAATATTGGTCCAGGCTGAAGAGGTCATAATTATAGTATTGTCTCCCTAAAAGGTGTGGTCAGACTTTGGGTCTGGGTTAAGGGAAAAGACCATATTTCTCACAAGCTTACAAGGAATGTAATAGGCATTTCTCAGAGTATAGTTAGTGGCTGCTCTGTTTTTTTAGTGAGTGATGCCAAAGAGGTGTTGTTATGTCACGTATAGTTTTAAGGAAATCCCAATTATTTCATCTTTTAAAAAAAATCACAATATTCAATATTGAAATTTCCTAGATTTGTTCTACCATTTATTGAGAACATACTCTTGGTCAAAAATAGTACTGGGCACTTAGCAAATATTATCTTATTTAATCATTGCTATAGCCCAATGAAGCAAACTTCAAAAAGTTCTATATGGCATAAGAATGAGAGAGTTTAAATAAGATACTCAAAGTTTTTGATCTGGCAAATACCAGAGCTATAGTTAATACTGAAGTCTTACTTTAAATTTTTTGTATTAAAATACTCTAGCAATTTCCACCAAAAGCCCTGTGGTCTCCTATGCAACTGTAGAAAAAACAAACAGCTCATTTGACTGTGAATAAATAAGGTGAGAGACTCAACCACACTGGTCCACCCGACACTTGAATTGTTTCTAATTGGGAGATTAAGAGGAGCCAAGTAGAAAACGATGCAGAAGTATAATGAGCATCAAAATGGAGGGAACTTCTTGCGAGGTGAAGGGGTAAAACACAGGCTTAGAAGTTATAGATAAGGCAGTGGCTAATGCCAGAGACAATGAAGCCAGGAAGCAAGGGGTAAAAGCAGGAGCAAAGTGAGGGAATACAAGGTTAATTAAGGTACACACACTTTGCAGAGCATGCTTTGCACATGTGTTTTGGTAGAGGATTAATAAATGAAAAAATACAGGATTCAGGAAAATACAATCCATAATTAATTGAACATTGAGAGAAATTGCTTTTCAGATTTAATTAATACAATGAGTTTAGGCTATCATGCAATAAAAAAAAGGTTTTTTTTAATTAGCATGCCGTTTTGAAGAACTAGGGAGAGAACCATTTCCCAGGCTTTTTTTTTGCAAAGTGGCCCTATTTTCTGAACTCAGAAAATTTATCTATCAGTAATCCTTAAATTTTTGATTCATTAATTTATTTAAATTATTATTTTTTAATTATAAATAAATGAGTTTTCTGGAATGAAAGAAATGCAATACCTGAAATTGAGAGGGTCTCATGAAAAATTTGTGACATATAGCATTTCAAAATCATAGATTTTGAAAAGATTCATGAAATTTGCAATTACATGCCATTTCCTTGATAAGCAATACAACTCAACATCCACTCTGATGTTAGCAGATGGCTTACAGAAAGTTAGCAGAACTTTTTCCCAGTGAAAACTACTAAAATATAGTGTGCTTTTCAGCAGTCATCATGGGTAAGTTTAAAATTGTTTTCTCAGAAGGAAGCAGTTTAGACTTGAAGGATTTATAAAGTTAGAAAGACTGAAACAGACATTTGGCAACTCAGGCAATGCACCCTAAATCATCACTTCTGTTTGGAGGTTAACAACTTATCTTTCCAAATGTCCAGGTTAACACCCAGTCATCTTCATATTATGAAGAATTGGGAGGTTGGCACGACAACTGAGTAAAATGTATAGCAAGCAGAATTGATTTAGTAAAATACAGACCTGCAATTATTCTGACCAACAGAGGTTACTGAAAATTGTTTTCCGTGCCAATTTTTTTCTATATCAAACTAATTTTTAAACCTGTATGCCAATGTGCATCAGTATATGTACATTTGGGGTTCATTTTGAGGGCACTTCTTGATAGTTTTAAGTTATTTTCATGTATAAGCAGTACAAATGATTGAAATGAGTAAGTACATATTAAATACTTATAAAAATTATTACCTCTCAGTGCAGGATAGTCAAAAAACAGTCCATAAGAGATCATGAGGCTAGAATTGAAAGAAAGAATATAAGATAAATAGAAATGGCTTGCCAATCTTAGCCAGGGAAAGAATAGATACACAGCTGTGTGGAATGATTTAAGAATTGATAAATGGGTTTCTCTAATAGTCTTCAGTTCACCAAACTTTCTAAAATTCTAAGCATTTATAGGATCATGGACTCACAGAATTGCATATTTTCCAAGTGACCTTAGAAATCTACCTTTTTCGTTTGACCAAGAATACAGTGGAGATCTAGAGAAGCTAAGTAAACTTTCATAGGTCATATAACTAATCCGTAGCACAACTAAACTATCAATTTGTTGTTATCAATTCCTACTATTATATTCTGTATGTATGTGGCAACCACAAAGTGGCTATTTGCTAAAACAAGATGTTACACTTATTTTCCCCCAAAATGACCAACATTACTAACACTATTCTCCATCTCTTGTTGCCATTAATTTTTTTCCAATTCAATTTTGCTCAAGTATGTTTTAGTTATACCTCAAGATCTAACGCAGATTCAACCTGGGTCATTAGGTATTCTATTCCAGCCCTCTCAAGCACTCTTTTTCTGATGAACATCTGTATGTATTTGGTGATGTTTGCCAGGTAACATTTCTTGAACTGCCATCTTACAATTTTGTTTGACTGTTCTCATAAATTGACTTTGTTTTCCCAAGAAAATTCTAAGATCCCAAGAATTAGAGTTTGTGTTTGTGACTTTTTTGTGGTCACATGCTTAATATGGGAAACAAAGAAGCCTAGAGATATGAAATTACTCTGGTTGCAATGTTGAGATTGGATTGGAAAGGAGCAAAAGTCCATTAGGGAAGACCAAGTAAAGGATTTAATTTATTTACTTGTCAATACATTTTATATCAACAGGTGGTAAATCTAACACAGATCAATAAAATTCTGAATTGGTTAAAGAATTAAATGCAAATGAAATCATAAGACACACAAATAAAATTGTACTCAAGCTAGGAAATTATTGCTAAGTATAGATGCACAGGCATAAAATCTGAAGGAAATCCATGGTAAATACAAGCACTTTTTTTTTTTTTTTTTTTTTTTGAGACAGAGTCTTGCTTTGTTGCCCAGCTAGAGTGAGTGCCGTGGCATCAGCCTAGCTCACAGCAACCTCAAACTCCTGGGCTTAAGCGATCCTACTGCCTCAGCCTCCCGAGTAGCTGGGACTACAGGCATGCGCCACCATGCCCGGCTAATTTTTTCTATATATATTTTAGTTGGCCAGATAATTTCTTTCTATTTTTAGTAGAGACGGGGTCTCGCTCTTGCTGAGGCTGGTCTTGAACTCCTGACCTCGAGTGATCCACCCGCCTCGGCCTCCCAGAATGCTAGGATTACAGGCGTGAGCCACCGCGCCCGGCCTTATACAAGCACTTTTTAAAAAATATTGATAAAATGATTTGAATATTACCATAAACAACTTAAATGGGATCAATTTTGATATATTTAAAATATGACAATGTTACTATCCTGATTAACCAAAACCCTTAAAAATATATGATTAAAAATTTAGATAATTAAAAATTCTCAAAGAATATGAACAAGAAAATTGTAAAATAAAAGATGCACATTGTTAATATGTGAAAACATTCAGTCTCACATATATTGAAAAAAATCACAATTATGTACCAGCATTTTTACATGGCTACAAATTTTTCCTAATTCCATGGAAGTCAATATCAAAAAGCATTCAAAATGTGTATACCTTTTCATCAAGTAATTCTACTTCCATGAATTTCTCTTAAGAAAATAATCAGAAATGTGAACAAAGATTTGGGGACACCAATATTTATATCAGCATTCTTAATCATATACAAAATTATGAAAACAATCTAAATACTCATTGGAAGACATCCATTAAATAAGTTAGTGTGTCCATGTAATGAAATCTGAGACATCATTATAATCATGTTTTTGGAGGAAATATTTAATGATATGGAAAAATGAAATAATACAAAGCTGAGTGAAAATATTGATATAAAAAATTATAGAGAACATTAATGCAAGTGATTATATGTGTATATGTCTCCAGTGACTATATTTTTACATTAATCTATACATTTCTCCATGTTTTCTAAAGCAATCAAAGTTAGCATATTACTTTATGAGAAATAATGATCTTAAAAATGATAAAATGATAAATGACAATCAGTTCTATTATTTACAAAGCTTGTATTTTAATGAACTTAAACACTCTGTTTGTTCTAACCTAAATAAATTTTGTAGCTAAAGAATATATTAGAAAAAAATAAAAGACAATCAGATGGTCTTAAGAGACAAATTTTTTCCTATTGCTTTGACTTTTCAATTACTAGACATCATAAAGACCACTTTGATCTGAATGGATTGCTCATTTAGGCAATAACACAATTTATGTTGTCACAAGTTTCCCTAGCATCATTCTATATATCCTAATGATCTGGATTAGAATTTATATTTACCATTACCTCCTCAGTTATTTATTTTCAAATCATTTCCTAAGTAGGAGTTACTTTCTTGGAGTATTGATAACTCCATATGTTTTGAGATTTTTGATAGCTTGTCCGTATGACAGCATTTTTTTAATCAAATATTAGAATCAGTTTAAAAATTGAACACCATCTCCCACTCCTCTCCTTAACCCATTAATTTATTCTCCACTTGGAACAAGTACTGAATTTTTTGATATTGTCAAATGAATTGAGTTCATGGGAATGATCCTTTAGACAGTGGCCCCCAAACTTTTTGGCACCAGGGATGGGTTTCATGGAACACAATTTTTTCCCATTGAAGGGGGTGGAGAGGCGGAGCTCAGGTGATGATGTGAGCAATGGGGAGTGGCTGTAAATACAGATGAAGCTTCTCTCACTCACGCATTGCTCACTTCCTGCTGTGTGCCTGCCCCCAGGTTCTTAAATTTCCTGGAAGACAACTTTTTCAAGGACTAGGGGCAGGGGGAGCTCTGCAGCCTGGTTCCCAGGGAGTTGGAATAGCTTTAAGATACTAAAGTTGAACCTTACCTGTGAAAGGCTACGCAAAATATAAGGGCTTCAAGTTAACTATCCCCTTTGCCTGCCATTTAGTAGGTATATAATCTTAAATAATTTAAGTAATCTCTCTGAATTTCAGTTGCCTCAACCAAGAAGTAAGGATAATACCACCCTCATAGGGCTATTATGAAAGGTAAAGCATATAAAAGCTATAAAATGTCTAATAGTTATCTACTTCATCACAGCTTCATCATTCTGAATTCTTAAAGTGGTCATAATAGTATATACATATATAATTAGATTATCAAAATGGTTAAAATTTGTGTGAATAATTGAAAATTTGGTTTTGGAGCATTTGAGAACTTGATATTTTGATTACTGGATGCCATTTTATGCTACATATTAGATAAAACTTTCCTATTATTTATTTAAAAATTTAATCGTTTGTTTTTTGGGAAAAAAAAATAAGCATTGAAAAATGTGCACTGGAGGCAGCCAGATATTAGATACACAAGTCTTTTGAGCAACTTCATGAAATGGTGTCAGATTCTGACATGGAAAACCATGCTCTTCTGCTTGCTCAATGCGTATGTCAGGCGAGCTTAGCTGCTGTGTTTGTATATTTTCATATCGCTCCATGCCATTTTTAATCATGTGAAAACCACTACAATATTGAGTTATACTCTGGATCACAAAGTACAAAATAGAACATATAAAATACAGACAAGCCAGAAAAGCAGAGCCAAAGTCTTCCACAGCAAGATTTGTCTTTTTTATAGGTTTCTAGAAAGCATGCTGTAAATTTTTCCCGTAACGAGCCGCTGGAGTCATATTTCCAAGCAGCATTTACAGAGTACAAGGCAATGCATGGTAGTTAGAATATACATGAAGGATAGCTATTTTTTTTAATCTCTACACAATAGATTGTTTGCACTACGAAAGTAATCACAATGATGCTACATTTAGGGGATAATGGCAAGCAAGAGCGTTAGCACATCAGACAGTATCAGTGATGACATGACATGTTTTACAGTGGAGGAAGCGTGGCGAGATGATGCAGGGAGATAGCTGCTTTGCTGTTGCAATGGAACTGCCAGTCGATGAGGGACTGCGTGGAGGGGGATGACTTAAGGTGGAATCAGCAAAGGCTGTATTGCATTCCAATGTGATTTTTCCATTCCAAAGAAAGTTTATTCCTCTCAAGTTCCACATACAAGAGTTGCATTTCAGAGACCGACACAAAAGAAAAATCTGGCCTGCATAAAATTTTAACTTCTCACAAAAATGCCAAAATGTATCTTACGATAAGGGGAAGTCAGAAGACATTTCACATTTTAAAATATAGTTAGTGCACAGACCTATCAAAAAATCAGTCTCTGTAGGCTAAGTAATCTATTCTGTAACTAGAGTGTTGTGTTAAAATCAGAATCAGAGCCACACTGACGAGGCCAGTTGCGTCAGTAATTATAATTCTTACAGTGGGTTCTCAGGCAAGTTTCCCTTCTACAAAGACAATTACCTAACTTTACTATGTCCCTTGCATCCCTTTGCCTCTTTCCTATGCTGCTCTACTACCTTCCAGATGGTAAACATCCTTTAAGGCCCAGTCTGTGTGTCACGTCCTCTGTGAAGACTTCCCTCAACACCAGCAGGATGAATCAGTCACCTCCCCTGCACTTCTCTGACACTCGCCCATCCTTGCTTGTCTTTGTAGCCCATGATACTGTAACTCTTCAAGGAATACGATGACCATATTCATTAGGGCATGCCCAATGCCTTGTGCTATTTGCTGAACACTGTGCTAATAATAAAAGGCTATTTGGTAATGAGAATTATTATAACTTTCAAAGTGACTATCAAAGAATTAAATGAGTAAACTTTAAAAATATGAGTCAGAAATGATCTAGCTTCTCCAAAATCTGTTCAGACTGTAGGCATCACTCTGGTTTGCACTCATTCTGTCTGGCTGCCCATGGAGGGAATGCTGTCATTGGGAACTCTGCAGTCCACAGCAATGGGGAAAGCCGTAGATGACGTTGAGTGGGTCAGAAGACGCAGAGGACAAGACTAAGGGGTAGCTGGGGGTGGGTTGGGGTGGGGGGAAAGCAAGATAAATGGGTGGGAGGAGTAGGGTGACAAGAAGCACAAACTTTTAGACAAGAAAAAAAGTCTAAGAGAGTCTGTACTACTGGCTCAAGTAAATTTAAATGAAATAAACTCTATTAAAATGTTAGACTATATACTGGAGGAGAAAAGCAAAGGCAATGAAAATAAATGATGCCACTTTTTCTTTAATAGGGTGACAGGGTATGTATCAGCTCTCACTTGTTCTTTCAGGAAAAGCCTCCTGACCTTGTGTAACACAGACATAATGATTGATGTCTGACACCCTTTCTTCTCACGTGGAAGAGCCAGAGAGTGGTGGAAAGTTTTTGAGACGTGGTGTCAAATGAGAATTTGATTTCCAGCTCTAGTAGCAAAATGACTTCAGGAAATGTGCCTTTCCTCTCTCATCCACATTTGAAACATTTTCAAATTGACAGTAATATCTAGCTCCAGGAACTGTCATGAGGACTCCATGAGATGCTACGTGAAAATAACCTGGCTCAGTGCTGGCATGTGTCTGGGCTCAGAGTTGTCTTCCTTTCTCACTGCATCCTTTTTTTTTCTTTTTTCTTCATTTCATCTATTGAAATATATGTTTTCTGGATTATTTATGGTACTAATGTGGTATCTGAACATGGTTTAGGAAAGAGAATGATTTAACTTGCTGTCTGGCTAAGTAGATGTGCTAGATCTTAAGGCTTGCCAAAAATAACTTGTTCTTATCACATGGTGAGAACAAATTTGGTGGCGCATGAAGTTGGGTCTGCAGAAGGATTTCAGTAAGTATGTGTTGATTGATTCATTGACATGGCTTGGTTTGAACAAAACACCAGACATTTGAGGCACATAAAATATGCGTCTGTCATAGCCCACGTAATTTCTGCGTTATTGACTCCTGGTACAATCCCTTGAAAGCCACTTTCTCATCTCCATGTCTTTCATACATTTCACTTGGAAGCCTCAAGATTTAAGAAAGCCCCTTAAACATTTCCAAGAGTAAACACATAATCTTCTCCTCAGAGAAGATTAATTTACAAAACCATTATCAATTTTTTTTTATTCCATCACATTTGACACTGGCATCATCTTTAACTCCATCTCTTTTTCCCAGTTCTAATTTAATTTCTCTCTTTAATCATCTTCTCTAATTTATATTTTCCTCTCCAGTCGATGACAACTATCAGCCTCAGTCCTCATCACTTTCGTTTAAAAATACTTTTTAATCAAGTCTTCATTTATATAGTTTGCCAAATACGGATTGATTGTGTATCATTGGCCAGACCCTCTTCTGGCTGTTAAGGAAACAACAAAGAATAAGATAAACATGGTTCCTGCCATCATGGAATTATACTGAAACATAAAATTGTAGTGGGATAAAAATCACATAGGTAAATGCTCATATATGTTTTGCTATAAAAACTATGGTAGAGAGTAGTGGAGGAGGGAGATGGCAAAGCTACTTTAGATAGACGAAACAAAGAAAATTATTTGAGGAGATGAGATTTGAGCTGAGAGCTCGAGTCAGGCCAGGAGGAAATCACCGGGCCAGATGAGGTTGGAGTAAAGGGATTTATCCTTCTGGTTCTATTTAATTGATGTAGCCTCAGGCTGGCTGGAGATCCCCCTCCCTTAATCTGTTCAAGGCTAATGGTGACAGCTCTGCTGCCGCTACTGGCTCCAGGTACCTGAACTATCTCTTGTGGTTTCCCCACTCCTCACCCACACCTTTGTAATTAGTCACTTTGTAAATAAAATCCCCTCAAATTATCCTAATTTGAGTGTGCCATCTGTTTCCTGCTGACTCCCTAACGGATACAGTAATTTGTACTGAAATGGCTTCAGGAAAGAGGCCCTCTGTACTGGATTCTGCTGTTGTGTTAGTTATAGATTTGGGTACTTCATGATAACCTTCTGGCTGGGTGAGGGGGAGATAAATGTGACACAGGTGAGGCACAGGTACTCTACGGTATGTGATGGGATCACGGTGACTCAAATTATCACTGGGGGCAGCATGAGATGAAATGCAGACGGAGAGCTAAGCATGGGGAGATCACAGCTCTGTGACTTAGTAGATAACACAATAGTGATTATGGAAGCTCAGGCTTCTATTGCACTTTAAGAATGTACATAAGGGAAAAAACAGTATAAGAACTATGAATACAAACTAAAAGAATATGGAGAAACATCAGGTCACTATGGCAGCTTCCAATCATTTTTTGTAATTGCAGGACAAATGTGGCTGAGGTCCAGGCCCTGGCTCTGTTTGGAGGCTGTGCAGAACTGCAGTATTGCTTTAGTACTCTATCACACCGTGTTTCTCATGCTAAAGTGAGAAGACAGTGACTATGGAATGGGATGATAATCCATGGTATAAAATCATGTTGCCGTATATGGACAGGGCTGAAACCTTGCCTTTCAAAATATGATCTCTCTATAGAGCCAGCCCTTCTCTGCATAAAAGCCTTTAAATGACACATAAGTTGGTGCTGATTCCTCCCAGGACTTAGCCCCACTCATTGCCTCCAGACTTGTATGCAGCTTAGAAGTCAGCCTACTTGGGAGCAAATAGTTGATAATCCAAGGAGTGTTTTTTTTTGTTTGTTTGTTTTGTTTTTTATCTTGCTAATTAGTCTTGGCAGGAATCTAGGGAATGTGTGGAAGAGGATTCACTGGCTGTTATACCTAGATGGAGAAAATGTAAAACTCAATGGCGCCACATCCATTGGTATTGGTATGGGTCTCCTTGCCCATATTTGAGAGACAATAGGTTGGCTAGAGGACCCAAGGGTGGCGCTAGGTTGAATAACAGTTATTTGGACTCAGTGACTACCCACAGTTAATGGTGTCGATATGCTGGAATTTACGTGATATACTATAAAGGACGGATTCCAAAGTTCAGGGAAGTGGAAATGTTTCAATGGACATCATGTGAAAGACTCAGAAAAACAATCCTTGCACCAAGACATTAAGGCATGTATTTATGGTGATCGGTGAGGGGGCCACCAGTGTTCTTGAAGATGTTTGCGGTAGAGGACAGCTATGCAATTCATGTTCCTGATTTCAATATGAATAATGAGGCCCCAGAGTAGTGTGGTTCGTAGCTGTCGGAGACAACATAGGCTAATTACCACAATAAACCAGAGGAATGAAATTGTATAAAGAATGTTTTACCTCATAAGGATTTGTCATGACGACATTTATCAGAAGGTCCCTGGAAACGAATAGATGGGCAAACTTATAAGTTGTTGCTCGTGAATGGGGGAGAGGAGAGAAAAAATCAAGGTCATCTGAGATAAAGGCTAATTTAAATTGCCCGAGTGGAGATTTCTGGCCTTTAGTCCATTCTCAGAACTAAGCTAGTTTGTAGTTCTGAAGCTTCTTTACCAAGGGGAAGGTCAGAGATCTGTGAGGAAGTGCAAAGACATGTTACAGGATGGACTGAGAGCTTTCCCTAGATGGTTACTGTCTTGCCCCAGAATTTTGTTATCTTACTTGCTCTGTGTCATAGTGTAGTACAGGGGGATCTTGATCATCTAGGTTTCCCACAAAATGTCATGTGGGCCCCGTGTACTGATTATATTATACCAGCTAGACCTGGTACACAGGAAGCAATAAATACTTTTGATCCCTTAGTAAGACATGACGTGTTAGAGAGTGGAAAGAAAACCTTATAAAGACTCATAAGAATGCTGTATCAGTGAAATTTCTGGGAATTTAGAAACTCAAAGTGTCCTTGCTAAAGGTAATGTCTCTGTACCTTGCACTACTTGCTCCAAAGAAAGATACAGAAAGTTTGCTGGTTGCCTTTGGACTTTGAAGCTTTGAGTGGGACAGACTGGGCCCCGTGACTCAGCAGACTCAATGATATTGGGTTTCAAACTGTTATTACAAAAGAGTCAAAAGGTTAAAAAAATTAAAAATTTTATAAAGTAAAGTTACAGTAAGGTTAATTTATTTATTAAAGAAAGAAAAACATTTTTATAAGTTTAGTGTAGCCTAAGTGTACAGTGTTTATAAAGTCTAGAGTAGTAGAGTAACGTATATATTCACTTTCTACTTATTCACTGACAAACCCAGAGCAGCTTCCAGTCCCATAAGTTCCCTTTATTATAAGTGCCCTATACAGGTGTACCATTTTTTATCTTTTATACTGCAGTGTCACTGTGCCTTTTCTATGTTAAATATGATTAGATACACAAATACTTACCATCTTGTTACAATTGTCTATAGTATTTGGCACAGTAACATGCTGTACAGGTTTGTAGCCTAGGAGCAATAGGCCATACCACACAGTCTTTGTTAGTAAGATGCCATAACATCTAGTTTGTGGCTGGGCACGGTGGCTCATGCCTGTAACCCTAGCACTCTGGGAGGCCGAGGAGGGTGGATCGTTTGAGCTCAGGAGTTCGAGACCAGCCTGAGCAAGAGTAAGACCCCATCTCTACTAAAAATGGAAAGAAATTATATGGACAACTAAAAAAATATATATACAAAAAAAATTAGCTGGGCATGGTGGCGCATGCCTGTAGTCCCAGCTACTCGGGAGACTGAGGCAGTAGGATCGCTTCAGCCCAGGAGTTTGAGGTTGCTGTGAGTAAGGCTGACGCAATGGCACTGTAGTGCAGGAAACAGAGTGAAACTCTGTCTCAACAACAACAACAAAAAAAAATCTAGTTTGTGTAAGTACACTCTATGATGTTCACACAACAACAAAATTGCCTAAAGAAGCACTTCTCAGAAAGTATCTCTGTTGTTAAAGGAAACATGACTATATTTGAAAAACAGCTTTTAACTTGTTACTGACCCGGTTAGAGACTGAATGTCAGAGCACAGGACACAGGACACCAAGTGACTATACAACTGACATTTAACATCATGAACTGGGTACTATAGAAACTATAGAAACTACCAAATCACATAATTATACATGCCCAATAGCATTTTATTGTAAAAAAGAACCTGTGTGTGTATGTGTATGTGTATGAATGATAGGCCTGAGCATGTCTAAAAGTCACAAGGTATTGGTAGAGTTGGTTTCTTCTGGAAACTCTGAGGCTTCAAGGGCAAAACCATCCCATGCCTGTTTCTTAGCTTCTGGTGGTTTCTTGCAATCCTTGGCATTCCTTGGCTTTTAGATGCATCATTCTACTCTTCACTTTCCTCTTCACATTGCCTTCTCTGTGTTTTGGTTCATCCTTTTCTGTCTCTTATAAGGACATTGTCATTAGATTTAGAGCCAACCCTAATTCCAATATGATCTCATCTTGATCCTTACCCCATTACATCTGCAAAGACTCTATTGCCAAATAAAGTCACATTCAGAAGTTCCAAGTGTACATAAATTTTGAGGGCACCCTATTCAACCCACTACATCACCTAAAGAGGGAACATATTTTATGGCAAAGAAAGTGCATCAGAGGACGCAATTCTATGGAATTCACTGGTCTACTGCACGGCCTCATCATTCAGGAACATCTGGCTTGAGAGAATGGTGGAATGGTCTCACAGTGCTGGCTAGCAAACAACATTGAAAGTCTGTCCTACAGGATTTGATATTTGCTACCTCTCACATATCCAGGATAAATGGGCCTGGTGGGTAAAAACCCTGTTAATATTATACCTAATAACCCAAGAGACAAATTCTTGATTTGTGTCTCTGTGATTTTGAGCTTAATACATTTAGAGTCCTAGTGCCTAAGGGAAGAATGATGTCACCAGAGGCTAGAGAAATGATTCCAGTGAATTGAAAATCAAGACTGTTGTCTGGGCTTTTTGGACTCTTCATTCTTCTGCACCTTCTGCCTGAAGGGAATCATTATTTTAGTGATTTATTCTAATTTTCGGGGGGAGGTTGGGCTGTGTGATCCACACAAGACTATGTGTGGATCCCCAGGTATTCTCTGGGGCACTTCCAGTATTCCTATGTCTGATAGTCCATAGCAGTGGAAAATTTTGTCAACTGAACAAAGACAAAACCCAAGGAAACAAATTCTACAGGAATGAAGGTTTGGGTCAGCTGAGGTGCTGACAGAGGGCTGGGGAAACTTGAAATTGGTGGTAGAAAAAGATTGCCATGATTTTCAATTTAGGTGATCAACCACACAGGAAGAAATGATAGCAGCTATGTTTCATATGACTCAATTAACTGTATCCTTTCTCCATTTCTCTCCCTTCTACTACATTATGTGAAGAATACTGGATGTGGCAAACATTTTAGGTTTCATGTGAGAGTGAGACTGAACTGATGTTACCACATGGTGATGGGACATTGTGTATTTCCTTTGTTAAGGTCACAACTATTCATCTTGATAAAGGACAAAAGTGGGAACCAAAGTACAAAATATGCCGATTGTGCCAAATATCTTCCCTTTGTTTCTCCAGATTCTCTCTCTACCCTTCTCTACTCTATTGGTTGCCCTTCGGCACTGTCCTGCATGGACTACAGCAGTGGCCAGTGGGCAGCCCAGGCAGAAGATCCCAGGGAGGAGTCTGATACCAGGATGCTTGATTTCTCCCTAAGAAGTTGCCTTATTGACACATCTGCTCTTTCTCACGGTAGATGCTGCACTGTATGTGATTCTATCTCCTGCCTGTCTCCAGTAATCTTCCTCTACTCAGCCTTTTGGGCTTGGGGGCGGTGACAGCTCTGCTGCTGCTTCTAGCCCTGTGGATCCTCTAGTTCTTCTGCACGCTCCCTTGGGGTCCACCCACACATTTATAATTAATTCTTTTTAAATAAGCCCTCCACATAATTTGTTAATTTGATTGTGTCCTCTGTTTCCTGTTAAGACCCTGACTGATAAATCTATGTTACCTATTGAACAATGTTTAGACTTATACTAATGATAAGACTAATGGGCTGGGACTTCTGCTTTGTTCAAGACAATGCTTCTAGTTCCCATCTGCTCACTGAGTAGTGTATCATTGACAGCAAATAGGGTCTTGGCAATCCTTGCAGTTAAATTTTTATCTTTAAAATAAATAAAATACAAGAAATTCTGTATCTCCCAGGAGATAAATGGGTACCTACCAATAAAAATAGATGGACATAGGCTGGGCACAGTGGCTCAGGCCTGTAATCCTGGCACTCTGGACTCTGGGAGGCCGAGGCGGGTGGATTGCTTGAGGTCAGGAGTTCGCGAGCAGCCTGAGCAAGAGCAAGACCCCATCTCTACTAAAAATAGAAAGAAATTATCTGGCCAACTAAAATATATATAGAAAAAATTAGCCGGGCATGGTGGCGCATGCCTGTAGTCCCAGCTACTTGGGAGGCTGAGGCAGTAGGATTGCTTAAGCCTAGGAGTTTGAGGTTGCTGTGAGCGAGGCTGATGCCACGGCACTCTAGCCAGGGCAACAAAGTGAGACTTTGTCTCAAAAAAAAAAAAAAAATAGATGGACATAAGAAAGGCAGAGGGTAATGAAGAGAACAGATAATGCAGAGAGACAGGAACCTAAGTTGGACTCACAAAGGAAATACAATGGGCAGGGTAATAAAATTGTGGAATAAAGTATTGGATATAAGTGGTGATTGTTGGGGCCAAAACATATGAAAGCTGAGACTGTTAGTCTGTTCCTTCCAAGGAAACAGTAGTGGAAATAAAGTCATAGTGTATGCATTTATTATTGTCATCTTTTCCCTCTCCCTCTTGGACTTTAGATTTGTTGAAATAGCATGAATATAAATGCAAATGTTCTTCATTATAATAAAAACAGGCAGAGGAATTAACTTTTTCTGTTGTCATTCTACAGAGATTGTCTAATATTAAATAATCCAAAATGCAACAAAAATAGTTTTGTTTCTACCAATGGTGAACTATCTTGCTTTAGACTATACTTCCAACTTAAAACAAGATAAATTAGATAAACTAATAATACAAATCTGTTTGAGACCATTGGAGAGCTTTCCAGGCAGTAAGAACTTCTCATTCTGAGGGCCAGGTTTCTAGAGGTGTAAGCTAGACATTAGGGCCCACTCATCCCTGAAGGCATTTACCCATTTGAAAATGATGGCTGAAAGACTGGAAGCTATGAAGAGCCTAGGGCTAGCCGAACAAGAGCTGGTTTATATGGCTGGCTGAGGAGGAATGGAATGCTCTAGTAAACACAGCAGGATTTCATGCAGTCCCCAAAGGTGTGATTCCTAAGACTAGACTGAAGCAGAAATTGACAAGCCTTCAGAGGGACTGATTTTTAAACACTTCAATTCCTAATTTGGTTAATATAGGCATAGAATAGAATGGAGAACATAGATAAAGACCCACATAAATATGAATAAATGATTTATGAAAAAGATTACACTGGAAAGGCATGAACTTTTTAATAAATGATTAAATGGTGATGAATTCATTGGATATCCATAGGAGAAAAAGTAATATTGAATCCTAACCATACTATATACAAAAATTAGTCCTAGATAGTGTTGATTTAAATGTGAAAATGATATAAGTAAATTTCTGGAAGAAATTTAGGAAAATATCTTTATAATCTATTTAGCCTTCCTAAATCTATAGCAAACTATTTCTTAAACAAGACCAAAAAAAAAGCAAAAAAGCACTATCCATAAATAAAAAAAATTGATAAATCGGATTGTGTTATAATAAAAAAGTCCTGTTCATTCATAAACATCACTAAGAGAGTTAAAAAATAAATATTTAGGGTTAAATGTATTTTCAATATATGAGAAAAATAGTTACTTGAAAGATCTATTAAGGATTCTTACAAATTAATAAGAAAATTTAACCAGACAACCAAATAGAAAAAAAGACAAGAAGCACAAAGAGACATATCTAAATGGCCAATAAATTTATGATAAAAGGTACAACTTTATTAATCAGAGAAATGAAAATTAAACCATAATGAGATACCACTATTTACCAGCCTTAATGTCCAACATAAAATAAAATGAAGAATTTAAAGTTAGGGAAAGGATAAGAGAATTACAACTCTCACATGCTGTTGATAGCAACATAAATTAGTACAAACACCTGGCAGTAACTACTAAGGCCAAATATTGCATATACTTTGATCCAGCAATTTTACTCTTAGGTATATACCCAACAGAAATCAATTCATGTGTATACCAAGTGACATACATAAGAATGTGCATAGAGGTTTTATTTGTAATAGCCCTGTTAGGGCTGAAATTGTGCTTCCCAAAAATATATGTTGAAGTCCTAATCCACAGAATATGACCTCTTTTGGAAACTGGATTGTAGAACATACAACTAATTAAGATGACATCTTACTAGAGTAGGATGGGCCCTTCATTCTATGTGGCTGGTGTCCTTATAAAAAGAAAAGACAGGGAGAAGATGTCCCTGTGACTATGGAGGCAAGGATTGGTATGATGCAATTACAATCTGAGGAATGCCAAGGATTGCCAGCAAACATCAGAAGCTAGAAGAGGTAAGGAAGGTTTCTCTTCTACAGATTTCAGAGGGAGAATGGCCTTGCCATTACCTTGATTTCAGACTTGTATTACCCAGAACTAAGAGCAATAAATTTCTGTTGTTTTAAGATACTCTGTGGTTCTTTGTTACAGATGCCCTAGGAGTCTACTTTAAGTTTCGAAGTAGAAACAACTCAAATATATATCAAGAGTAAATTAGATAAATTTATCATGGCATATTCACAAAATAGAATACTATGCAACAACAAAAATAAATGAAATACTGCTACATGCAAAAAACAGCCATAAATGTTCGTGAAAGAAGCCAGATACCAGAGAATTTATACTATTTGATTCTATCTATTTAAAATTCAAAAACAGTCAAAATAAATCTATGGTATTAAATGTCCAGATAGTGATTACATTAAAATAAGGAAGTGAGTATAATGGTTGACCAAGGGCACAAGGGTGACTTCTGATGTCTCATTTCCTAACCTGGATAAGGATTATATAGACGTGTTCCCTTTGTGAAAATTCATTGTATACTTTTTTACAAGTTTGCATATTTATATTATAATTTAATAGTAGTAAATTAAAGGTAAATAATATCTATATTATATTTTAAATATAATTCACTAAGTAAATAAAAAAACTTGACACAAAGAAAGATAAATGTATTTAATCATGTTACTCCTGTGAGTTTTCCCCTTGTGATGTTGCAAGTGATGTTAAATAGTCATACTATTGAAGTAACAGAGGATAGTAAGTTTGGGGTCAGAAATGTCTTGTCTCTGTTGGCCAGTTCATCTGAACATACTACCAAACATACTACCCACAATTCCTATTGTCAGTCTAAATGAAGTATTTCAGGGCTGGGCACTGTGGCTCATTTCTGTAATCCCAGCACTGTGGAAGGTTGAGGCAGGAGGATCCCTTGAGGTCAGGAATTCAAGACCAGCCTGATCAAACATAGTGACACCCAGTCTCTACAAAAATAAAAAATAAAAAATAAAATGACAAATAAATAAATAAATGAAGTACTTCAGTTTTCCACTCACAGGTTAAGGGCTTTTGGGCCCCACGTTCTGGTCCATGACCCACCAAAGAAGAGCAGAAGTGATAGCAGTTTGAATTATTGAAATCATTTATAAGCATGTTGAGGGGATATGTAATTGACTTGTCATTAAGAGCCAAGTCTAGAGTCACATTTTCTTGGGTCCAGATTCCTCTTCTACCACTCACTAGCTGTATGAAGTTAGGCAAACTATCAAATACCTGACTACTTCTTAATATGAAAAATTTTCCTAGCAAAACTATAAAGTACATAATTTGATTCAAGGTGGAGAAAGAAGATAATTTGAGTTAAGACAAGGGAAAAATTTAGGCTAAGGAGAAAGGAGGAAACTTAGGCTAAGACAGACTAAATAAGGGTAATTAGGTCACATAGCAAATTGTGTTGACAGAGTTGAGACAATTGAAATTTAATTTCAGAGCAATTTGAATCTGAAATGTGACCTTTCCATATTGTCATGCTGGGTGCAGCCTAGCTATTACCTCCTATGATATGCTTTTCCTTGATTACCCAAATTTAAACTCCTGAAATTCTGTGCAAGCTTCTGTCATAGTACTTGTCACACTATTTTGTTATTTATCTGTGACCATCTGTTACAGATACCACAGACAGACATCAATATCCCTCTGTGAGTCCCAATAAAACAGGAGATCCTTCAGGCTAAAGATCTTTTATACCTATATTCCCAGTCTTCAGCATTATGCTTGCACAAAAGTAAATGATCAAAAAAGATGAAAAAATTGAATATAGTTGGATGAGTTATCAGAAGTTTAGAGAAATCAAAACATACATTCTATGAATTTGAAACATATGCATGTCATTATGCCACGTTTCTAAACGGCCTATGAACTAATCCCTTACATGTGAAAATATTCTTGTCTCTAGCAAGAATTTGACTATTAGATGCCTTCTTGCTCAGATCAAAAACTCATTGGCTTAAATGATAGGCCAGGATTGTCACAAATTCCCCCAAAATTTCAAGAACAAAATAATCTGTGAAATACTATATGTTAAAACTGCATATTTAGAAAAAGAATATCTTTAAAGCATGGAGAAAAGATGAAATGTATAATTTTTAGGGTTGTAGAAAGAGGTATGGCTTCTAATCTGGTCTGTTTATGAAGTAATCAAAGACACCTTTTTGATGTTAGATGTGTTAGAAGTATAAAAAAATGATTTTCAGATATGAGAGAAAAGTGTTTGAAAAAAATCAAAAGAAATGAAGGGGCTGATCCTGGAATGCCGTATAGTTCTGCATTTTAGTGGATCCAGATCAATGCACTCATTTTGTTTTCAAATCTATCATTTGGTTTCTTTATAACAAACTCTAATTTTCAGGATGAGGAAAACAAACTTAATGATGCTTTTCACCTTACAGCTCTCCTCATTACAATACAAAGTATTCCTCCAAATTTTCTATAACTGAACATTCATCTGAGTTGGTAATTCAATCGTCATTAAAACTACCCTAAAAGTTGAAAGAGTTCATTAATTCTAGTCTAATATGAACTTTTCCCCCTTGGAGTTATACTGGGTAAGTACGGCCATGTGTCACTTAATAGTAGGGATATGCTCTAAGTCATGTTTCATTAGGTGATTTCATTGTTGTGGGGGCATCCTAGAGTGAGTGCACTTACACATACCCGGACAGTACAGCCTCCTATGCGCCTAAGCTATAGAGTATTATAGAGTATAGCCTATTACTCCCACGCTACAAACTTGTACAGCATATTACTGTACTGAATACTACAGGCAATGTTAACACTATGGTAAGTATTTGTGTATCTAAACACAGAAAAGATTCAATAAAAAATTGTTACAAAAGATTTAAAAATATATACACCTTATATAGGGCACTTACCATGAACGGAGTTTGCGGGACAGGAAGTTGCTCTGAGTGAGTCAGTGAGTGGATGATGAGTGCTAGGACATCGCTGTGCACTTCCGTAGAATTTAAAAATACTGTATACTTAGGCTACACTAAATTTATTTTTAAAAGTCTTTCTTCAATAATAAATTAACCTTAGCTTACTGTAACATTCTCACTTTATAATCTGTGTTTTAAAACTTTTTGACTCTCCTGTAATAGGACATAGCTTTAAACACACATTGTACAATTGTACAAAAATATTTCCTTTCTTTACATCTTTATTCTATAAGCTTATTTATTTTTAAATTATAAAAACTTTTTGTTTCTTTTTTTTAATAAAAACTGGGACACAAACACACACATTAGTCTAGGCTTATACAGGATAAGAATCATCATTATCACTGTCTTCTAACTGCACAGCTTGTCCCACTGGGAGGTTTCCAGGGACAGTAACAGGCATGATGAAGCTGTCATCTCCTGTAATAGCAGTGCCTTCTTCTGAAAGACCTCCCGAGGGACCTGCCTGATGCTGTTTTACAGTTTACTCTTTTTTTTTAAGTATGAGGAAAAGACTCTAAAATAACAATAAAAGGCGTAGTAAATACATAAACCGGTAACATAGTCGTTTATTATCAAGTATCACGTACTATATATACACGATTGTATGTGCTATACTTTATACAACTGGCAACACAGTCGGTTTGTTTACACCAGCGTCAACACAAACGCATGAGTAATGTGTTGTGTTATGACATTTCAATGGCTACAATATCACTAGGTGATAGGAATTTTTCAGCTTCATTAAAATCTTATGGGACCGCTGTCATAGATGCAGTCCATCCTTGACCAAAGTTTATGTGGCATGTGACTGTAATTTAAATAGCGTCATTTAGGGCCTGTGCCAGAATTGCAGATTCTACACAGGATAATGATAGGATCACTAAACATTTCCTTTTTTAGAAAAGATATATAAGTAAAATTGATTTTATCCTTTAGAAAGACAGAGGGAATGAGGGAGAGAGAGAGAGAGAGAAGGAGGGAAGAGAGCAGGGAGATGGCATGGCATCCCAAAGAAAGAGAAGGGAGATGCCAGCAGCTAGGCCAATTGGCTTGCTGCTTTTATGGGGAGGAAAGGAAAAATAGTTAATTGTTGTGGATAGTTAATTGTTGTGATGGGCCCTATCCTCTGGTTCTCCTCTTCTTAACTGCAAGCAGATAATGGAATCTGCTGTGTGAAATTGCTGCATCAGTTCCCTTTGCTTTAGGGATAAAGTGACCTTGCCCTCAAGAAATGATTTTGGGTTGGATTTGATGTCTAGAGATCGTCCGCCTTGCTGTCATCCAGGAACTTCTCAGGAACTACTCCAGGCTATAGAAACAGATGCTAAAAGGCAGTTTTAGTCACTAGGCCTAGCAACTGTAAAAAAAATTTACAGCTCCTTTTGTCTCTTGGGCTCCTTTGAGAATTTGTGAAAACAGAGCTCAGTTTGGCACCTGTTAGCAAGGTGGAGAGGGAGGGAGATAGTAGAGAAAGAGCAGAGGGCTGATTTATTTGCTCACAAGACCCACCGTCCTTTCACTGACCCCTTCCTTTGGTTAAATTAAATTTCTATTAAAAAAATGAACTCAGGAAACTGGGGATCATGGATGGAGGTCTCTTTTCTTCTGTAACTGCTTCCTGCTGATCAGGAGTGATCTAATGTCTCTACTTGATTGAGTTCATTTAGGTCATTAACGGGGAGGGATTGAAAACAGAGGGTCTTGAAAGCTAGGAAAGAGGGGGGGTGAGGGTTTCACTGGAGAGAAATAGTTAGGGCTTGAGTGGTTGCCTACAAAGTATTACTAGATAGTGGAGAATGTAGGGTCTAGAAATTAGAGCTAAAATAGAGCTACTAGGGGTCTTAGCCAAGAAACTTAAAATTACACATGATGACAAGGGTTCACAGTTTTGAGAAGGTAGACAGCCTCTTGGACTGCAGGCAGATAGAACCGTTGTAGAGCACCCATAGTGGGGGACAGAAAGTAAGGTTATTATTATTAGGGTTCCAAGCACGGGCAAAGGACTGACCAGCCTGGCATGTAAGCTGGGCTGTGGTGGCATTCATAGAGTGACACAAGAAGTATAAAGAGGAAGCAAAGGGTGATAAAGAGCCATATATACCATAGCATATTATCAGAGCCTGTATCTATGATGGAAAAGGACTTTCAGGGAATTCGCCGTGGATGAGAGCAGGTTCTGGAGGGTCTATAGGTTTGAGTCTGGAGAGATGACTCTAGGACAAGTGACTCTATGACAGGATTCTTAGAAGCTCAACAGTAGTGATGGAAGCCACAAGAATTATTTAAAAGGACTTTTTTTTAAGGTTAAAGGGGACCCAGTTTGTCCTGGGAAATTCTTAAATAAAATCTAGTTTCTAGGCTGTTAAGTGTTGCAATCCCTTTAAGCAGTCACCCAGTCAGTTCTATTGCTGACAGGCACCAGGTGGGGGTGGAATAAAAGACTGTAAGGGAATGGAACTGAATTTATTAATTCCATTTCTTGAAATTGCTTTTTACAATTTTATATGCCTGTCCCTTTTGTGACAGTCCTTATGTCTAGAGAGGATGAATAAGGTTAGGCCTGGCAGACTTTAATAATTTTAAATCCTGGAGATAACTTTGTTATTTACTTAATATTTTCATGGCTTTGGGAAACAAAGCAAGAGAATTAGTAATATTTTAAATAAGAGTTATAAAAAAAAATTAGTTCTTTCCATGATATTTTTAAAGAAGCAAATCTTGGACCACAGTTACCACAAGCTGTTATTTAAGAAGAATTAAAGTAAAATAATAATCATCCGTGGATGGTAAAGATCGCACGATAGTCATGGTTATAGACGTAAAGGAGATTTGGTTATTTTTGTGACACACAATATTAGTATATATAATTATTATTGATAATGTATATCAAGGCCTACTTGAACTTTAGGAATCTCACATAGCCTTGGGTCAGATATTTATAACATATTCATATAACCATAACACAAAGAAATTTAAATACCATTTTATAGTTGACAGTGCTTTTCTGTATGGTTTACTATATCTACATTTTCAGGGCCTCTGTTTACCTCTCTACCCGCCACGTTCAGAGTTAAGGTAAAATACAACCCCCCTGTGCATTCCAAAGCTTCTATGTCTGCTGGGAGATAAGGTCTTTTCCCACCCTTTTTTGTGCTTCCCAATTACCCGCAGTGGGAAAAGATCTTAATGGCTTCCTTTCTGACTTCTGGCAAGAGCTTAAACAGGAATTTTATTTGCATTTTTTTCCTTTCCTTGCTGTACTCTGAGCTTTCAAACTATAGAACTTTCTGCCTTGCTTCCCCTCTAATGTCTATATGTTTGCTTGTCCATATATGTCATGTGTATGTAATGTTTCACTACCAAAATATGTAAAAGAGCTCTAATTCCTTGGCTTTAAGAAAAGGTAAACTTAAAACAAATTTTATTAAGAACATAAGAACTCAAATGCCTTTTAGTTCATGTGACCTTGGTAACCTTTGATAAATGAAACTAGTTTTAAAATTGTTATTAAAGTTTAAATGTTTAAGATCATAATACATCAATGAAAGTAACTACATCAAGATGGCCACTGATAACTCATACTATAGAAAATTTTCTTTGCCTCTTTGGTGGCCTCAGAGACAAGATTTTATGCTTTGTCAAAATAATCCCTGTGTTATCTTTATTGGGTTTTGACTAACTAGAAAAACTGAATTTTGAGGGTTAAAGTTTACACCCATTTAACATCTACGTTGCCCTTAAGGTCTTCTAAAGATTATCACTCTTGGTTAAATAAAACCATTATTTTATAAGTGCCCTGTATTCCATTTAAGCAAATGTTTTAAACCTGTAATGTTCGACAGACTTTCTAAGAAAAATTTTGGATTTTTTTTTAACCTGAAACTAGCTTTTAATAGTGGAGACACTAAAAGCCCATGATCTAAACGTTTCTAATTCCATCTATTCTTTAAACCATTTTTAAATCACTTTTAACTACTTAGCTAGTATCTGAAATGAATTACAAATGTTGTAAATCTAAATAAGTCAACAAATTGTTAATGAAATTGATGACCATATTCTAAATGTGTGCTAGATTTATCAACCAAAATTCATTTAGACAAAAATAAAATTAAGTATAAAGACTTCAAAATCAACTTAGTTATTACCATAAAATTCAGTAAAACCCAAACCTTCCCTTTTAGCAAAGAATGCTCAGTCTGGGTTCAGCTGAATATGCTGTTAATATTTAATATCTAATAACAATAAAAGACATAGAAAGTAGGAAATTTATAACTTTCAGTTTAATTAAGAAAAAGTTGCTAGAATCACTACTTTAATTAAGAAATCCAGATGGCTCCAGATTTCAGGCATGAAATTTGCTGCACCTTGAGAGGTGTTGTCTAGGATAAGTTTCCTCTTTCAAAATCATCACAGATGTTCTCTACCAGAGAAAAACAGCCATGGAACACGCCCAGTGACTTAGGAGAAATTCAGTTTCTGAAAGTACATTTTATTAAGTTCCAGGAACAGTCTTAATATTATTATTAAGTTTCAGGACACAGTCTTAATATTACCTGGCATGTGGCTTAATTGTTGAAGAACAATGATTTCTAATGACCCAAACATCCCAGTTTATTAACCTATTTTTTTTCAAGTGCATTTCAGCACAGCAGAGTCTTGTCCATTTGAAATAGTAATGATAGTCCAAGAGGACTGTGATACATTTCCTCCTCCCAGTGTGCTAGCATCTGCAATTTGTTGTTCATATTCCTCCAGGATTTATATTAGATACTGCAAAGAAAAAAAAAAACCTTCCAATTTTTGAGACTTTCAGAATGAAACCTGCAGAAACGGCCACTGTACTGAGGCCCACAACCTATATACCAAGTTATTAAACACTAGAAGGAACCCAAACAAAGAGCACTTTAGCTTTTTAGCTGCTGGGTTTCTTGTTGCTGTTCTCATTGTGGCTTTGTTCATTTTGTTTTGTCTTTGTTATAACCATTGGCAATAATTCTCAGAGTGCCAAAAATGTCCCCCAGTTATTATGAATACAACAATATTTCAAAAACAAAACTCCTGCCTTTGCTTTTCACTTCATCTACTACTGAATCTCTTGGCTTTAGCTTCTCTTTTGCCTCCACATTTATCCCTTAGACGTGAAAACAGAGCTCAGCTGCCCTGGTTTTCTCTCCAGTGTCCCCAGGGCCGTGGTCTGCACTTCCCCAGGGCTGCTGCCTGCAGGGTGCAGCAGCTTCAGGCTTGCAGACCATACCCCAGTATTGGCTGATGCAGCCTTCACTTGACCCTTCCTGGAGGAGGGGCAGCTAGAGGTCAGACCTCAGTAGGTGTTCCGATAAACTTTTTCTTTTCCCATCACTTGAATATTCTTTATGATTTTATTTTTCCATCACAAAATTGAATTGATATATCTAATTTTGACATATATTCCAATTATGATAGCTCATTTGGAGAACATGACTGTATTCTCAATAGCATCTGTTGTAGATTTAAAACAATTTAATTTTTAAGATTAAAAAGCTCCCCCAAAATTTTTAAGTCAACCAAAATGTTTGTGACAATCTGAGGAAAGACCAAAATATGAACAAGAAAAATTGGCATGCAGTGATGATTGACACCAGCCTGCAGATAGCGAAGGTTTCAATACACCAGAGTAGGGTAAGGACTAAGACGCCTGACGAACGGTGCTCTCTATACAGTGCTCTCCATTCTAATCCTAGTCCTTCCTCTGAGGCTCACTAGTGATGGAACACTGAGCTAATTATTTTATCATCTTTGAGCATTAATATTTCTCATTTGTAACATAAGGAATCGAAGTGTATTATTCATAAAATTTTCTAATTTTATCGGTCTATAATTCCATAAAGCATTGTCTTATAGTCCTGAGTATGTATTAGTGTGACCCCATGATAATGGTGAGCTAATGACAGCAGTTTCTAGTGCAGTGAGAAGCATCTGTCTGTTAGCTAATGTCTGGTAAATGACACTGGTTTCTAGAACTACAGAGGAATAACTGTAGGAAACAATTATTATAATAAACGTTCATTGGTAAATTTATTGGTATCTTGATATATTCACATATAAAAAATAAGAAAATAATTATAGCTATAAGCTCAGGCAAAAATGAATCCAGAGCATAACAAATTATAAAATCTGTAACATTAGCTTAAAAGACCCCAGTCCATCCTCTTTCCTTTTCTTCATTCTATATCTCTTCCTTCCATGTCCCTGAGACAACCTGGTCTCTGATAAACTTAGGAATTTTTATTCAACCAAACTCTAGACTCAAAAAAAGATATGATAAAATCAGTTACATCACTATTCAAATATTAGCTGCCATCTTGATGTACTCCTGCTTTAAGAGATTTATGAATTAAAAGTTAAATATATCCTATATATGATCCAGGAATTCCACTTTTAGTTATATACCCTGAAGAAATTTTTATACATATATATGCATAGACATCATATATTAAAATATCCAAGGAGCCATTGTAACAGTCAAAAATTAGAAGCAATCTGTTTGTCAGTGAACAGGAGAAAGGCTAAATTGTGATATATTCATATAGTAGAACAAAAAACAGATGTGAAATAAGTGAATTAAAGCACATACATCAATATAGATGACTTACAAATATAATATTGAGTGAAACAGAAATCAAGTTAAAAAGTTTTATAGAGCTTGATGCCATTTATATAGAATTTAAAAATATGTAGAATAATATAATATTATACAAACTACATATTTTATTGTATACATAAATGCAGACTTTAATCCATACAATGCACATTGCAATACATTTATATACAGTTTAAACACATACAAAATCATACTGTGAGTATGTCTATACAGAGAAAGAGAGATTTAAATATTCATAAATCTATATATATTTAATAATATTTTCATATTATTAAAATATTTTAAGTACTTCTCATGGAAGAGTCAAGGTGAGGGAGGTGCTCCTAAATTTATATATAGTTTGATATAAAGATTGTCACCTGTAAGTGCATAGTCAACTCTTTTACTGGTATTTTGCATAGTACTAAGTAGATGGGTCAAATAAATGTTTACAAAGTATTAAAGAACATAAATAACCTTTTTGAGTTAAAAGAGGGCCAGCGAATATACCAGCTGATATTTCTCAAACATATTTTTTCTATATGGTAGAAATTATTACATCATATCTTGAATTGTAACTTTTTAAAATAACTTTAGAATTTACCTAGCTCTGAGCACTAGGTTTCATTTATCACTCACTATATTTAATCAAATAATTTCCCTATCTTTATCAATGTTTCTGTGTATTTTCAAAGTATGTTATGAGTGGACCATGTAGCACAATTCTGCAAATATAGTAGTTTTCAATAAATAATCATGGATTGATCATGAATTTGTGTCTTTATGCTCTAATCAAATAAAATCTAATGCAATATAAATTATGACACTTTTTAAAATGTAATTTGTGTCAGGATGAAAGAGAACTGGAGTTTAAATAATAAATGTAACTATCCTAACATATCAAAAACAAAAAGTTCAGCAGATTTTATTAGAGTGAAATGATTCAAACTTTAAGTCATAGCAGAAATGGAGCATGAATAGGTTAAGACATTTCATCATCTTACAATGATGGAAAACAAATGCCTTTGGAATAAAACACAAAAGAATGCTTTCTTTGTTATTCACACCATTCTATACTCCTATCTCTTGTTTTCTAGGTATGATTACAAGAATCACTATGAATTTCAATAGATACAAAAACAAGATCAGCCTGTCAAATAATGCTTAAAAGAAACTTGCTTTGGCAATATATCTCATAAAAAAAGTTTGGAATTTTTAATTAACATATGATCAGTCTGAACAAATAATAGTTATGGCTTTTAAATGGCTAAAGGTATCCTCAGCTGCAAGAAGGGAACTAGAGCTCTAGGGCATCCACATTAATTGAAATTTTCTGTTCAATAGCTGGAAAATGTATTAACAGCAAACCAGGCAACCCAGACTATATCCACAAATGCAGAGAAGGGTGCTCGAGATAATAGGGCGATCTAATCATTACAGCAGGGAACACTTCAAAGAAAGAAAGCAAACTTATGTAAGAGCTTGTGACAACCAATGTAAAAAAGACTTAAGGTAATTTTAACAATCATCTTCTAGCATTTGATGGCTGCCAGTGTGTTTGTTCAATTTTGCTTCACAAATAAGAACATCAAAAGTTGGGCGGAAGAGATAGCTTTCAACTCACAGTATGTGTGGTAGATTCAATTTTTGTTTCAGTTCTTCATTACTTAATATATACTCACACTTTGTCATGTGATCTGGCAATTCCTGTCACTGGAGGCAGAGTATATTTCCCTACCTCATTGATTTTGAGCTCTTTGGCCAATGGAGTTTGGGTGAATGTGACAATGAGCTAGTTTAGAGCCTATCCTATGCTTTCAGTGGCATTGCATGTTTCTGTTCCATCCTCTTGTTCTTCTACAATTGCTATGAGAAGTGGCTCAATGATCCAAGCAGGATATAACCTGGGGAAACCAAGACGCAACCTTGAACCTGGAGCCTAGCCCAGTGACTCAGGTCAGACTTCAAGTTAATTGACTCTAAAAGCTCTTAGATTGATTTTTTTCTGCAGTGATGCTTTTTAAACTGCTACAAAAACACGGTTTGGCCTAATCAATGTAGTCACTATCACATGTACTAGCTAGTACAAGGGCTTATTCAGGTATAGTAATTTTAAACAATGGGCACTTGATTTTAAAAAATTTTCCTCCTCAGCCTGTTTATTATAAGGCATTTGACAAAACATATCCAAACCCCTTTCCTGACCCTCACCCTGTCTTTGATTCCTTTTCCCAACTCAATTATTGATCCTTGTCCCATCCTAACCTCCACACCAAATGCGTCTCCAGTGTCAATTATATTATTGTTAACTGGCTATTATCAAAGGCTATTATAGATAATGTAGATTTAAATTTCACTTTGGATTGATGTAGATGATTATATTCAGGACTTTAGCTATTTATTTTTAAGTTATTTATATTAATGAACAGTACCTTGACTAATTGCTATCAATTTGCACTACATCTTGATAAAATAGAATTTAGTGGTTTAGATGAGAAAATCACTGTATTCTACTAAGAGTTTTTCCCTGTTATACAGAAATGCATTGTATCACATAAGCAATTATAAATGACTTACATGCATTACCTCTTTTAAAGTTCACAACAATGTAATATATACTATTTTCAACATTCTATAGGTAAAGAAATTGAACCACTTTGGGGTTAAATAATTTGCCTAAAGGCATATAACTTGTAATGGGAGAACCAGAATTCAAATCCTTTCAGACTGACAATAGGAACCTGCTCTTTATCAACAAACTCCAGTGCTTTCATAATATGAGATATGAGACCATTGCATACTCGTTTATTTTATAACAATCTCAAGGCATCTGCCTTGCCAGCTAATTAGGTTAAAACTGAAATTTACAACTAAGCTTAAGGGATGGGAATATCAGGAGTGGAATGAAGCTCAGGGATGATTAGTTATCTTTTACAATGGAATAAAGGTGCTATTAGACCCATGATTTATGTTTTCAAAATGACAAACAATGATTTATTCTTCTAAGATCATGAAATAGGTAATAATTTCAAAATATTTTCAGGGATTAAAAGCAACAACCACAACAAAAGCATGCACCCATTCTCAAAATTTAGTTTTTCTGTATGACGTGGAAATTTAGTTTGTGTCTATGTAATATAATGCCTTTAACAATAGTGTCTCCATAATATTTATCTCAATGAGCTAACTATGCACTGTTATCATGAATAATTGTATTAGATAAATACATTTTAATGATAATGTGTTTATGTAAATCAATATACTAAATGTTTAAGATACATTGTGTTGTTTGATCATCACAAAAATATTATGCAGAAAATGATAATATCAATCCATGTTATGATGAGGGAAAAGAAGTTTAGAGAAGTTGGGTAACTTATCCCAGGTAATACAACCTATGGGTGTCAGGCAGTTAGTTTGCTAACCAAAGCTGTCTACCTATCACTATTGCCTTAACTAGTGCTGTACTACCTCTGCTTATAACATAAGTTCCCACAGTTTAGAGTGTCATGAGGAAAGAGCATTTATTTATACAAGATCCTGTGTCAATGCCATCCCACGGAGTAATGCCCGAGTGGCTTTCACATAGCATACAATGTGAATGGCACCTCTGAGAGCTGTGGTGTGCATCGAGGTAGAACTGGATAAACTTGGAATTTCCATCAGATATTCTTATGTATTTAAAAGTGGCATTCATTCACTTAGTGCATTTCTAAGTTATTAAGAAATAAACATATTTGTATTAGATCAGAATACAAGACAATAGCAAATAAGATCTTACTATTGTTTGTCCTTCTTTCTGTGCAGTGTTTGAACAAGAAGGAAATGTAAGGCATTCTTAGTTGGTTTCTATTCCACAAACATCAAGAAGAAAGAAATATAGTCTAATGAGCAAACACACAAAAACCTTGTGGGCACAGTTTGGTTAGAATCTTTCACAGGTAATTGCAGACTACTTTTATGCTTGTAATTTTTCACAAGAAAAAAGAAAGGAAAAAATGGTCACAGCAGGAAGGTGTAGACTTTTATTGGATTGGTCCCCTGGGGAGCTGATTTGAGGCAGCAGCAGGTGTCAGCTCGCTCCTGCCTTAGACAGTACTCAGATCAATTCTGTGGCACAGCCCCTGGAAAGACCCCAGGAGTGAGGCAATTTACTAATTCCTAAGCAGAAAGCACAGGGTTGGCTTTATGGATTTTTATAGAAGAAAAGGTAAGAGTCATCACATAAAATCCTATTGCTTCATCACAAACACAGATACTGTAGGGTCGTATTTTTTTCAAGACTGACATTCCAAGTGGGACTAGTCTACCTGAAAACCAGGAGGCAGAGAAGCACGTTTTCAGTCTTTCTTCCTTACCTCACCCACTCTATAATCACTTTTTGTCTCGCCAGGGACCTTCATGTCGCCTAAGGAAGCAGCAGTTCTCAGCCCAGTCCTCGTCCTCACATCTGCCATTAAATTTCCCCTTTATGAAATATTTTTTCTTTTTAATTCTCTAACTATAATATATTAATAACATAATAATATATATATATATTTAACAGATGCTCACTTATGACAGATGTGGGAGGAGAAACACCACACCAAGTCCTAAGAGACAGAAGAAACCTTAGGACAGTGGACATTTGATCTAATCCATTAAAGGTTAAAGTTGTCTTTGAAAAGCCCTTCCCCAAAACACTTTGTGCCCAAGCTCTCCAGATTTAACAGTGGTTTTCAAATCAAATATTTAAAAATTTTTATTTAAGCTCTAAAATTAACGTGAAAATCAATACCAACATTTCCTACATGGAGAGGGAGTACAGACATTTTCTGACTTAACCATGGTTTGAATTACGATATTTCGACTTCATGATGATGCGAAGGCCATGTACATTCAGAACCACATACTTCAGAGTTTGAATTGTGATTTTTTTCCCCAGGCTAGCAATATGTGGTATAATATTCTCTCATGATGCTAGGTAGAAGCAGGGAGCCATGCAATCATGAGGTAAACAACTAATACTCTCCAATGTACTAATGTGCTCCCAGATGATGTTGCCCGGCTGCAGGCTAATGGAAGTGTTCTGAGCACGCTTAAGGTAGGCTAGGCTAAGCTAAGCTATGAAGAGGTGTATTAACCGCATTTTCTACTTAACCATATTTTCATGCTGAGAAGGGTCTTGTAGAGGGATTTTTGCTTTAGGAAGCAAGTTAGCCTGAATGACTCTTATGATTTATATGATCTATTTTTATTAAAACAGTCAAGTATAAATATATTTAATCAAGAAAGTATATATTCCATTTCAAAAATTACAAAATAAAATAATTGCTTAGGAATGCTTGAATGCATGTTTTTAGGCTTCCTAAAATACAAATTTTATTTACCAGTCAGATTTCCCTTGGCCTTTGATCATAATTTGTGCATTCACACAACAAATATTCACAGAGGACAAGAAGATAGCGCTCAGCCAGCCATGAGTGAGGTGTCTCTGCAGGTGGGTGACCCACAGAATGAGAGACCCTGACCCAAGGTAGCAACCTCAGTGAGAAGGGTAGAGGTGGATGCCCCAAGATGTGGACAGTAATGAACAAATAAGCAGTAATTTAGTTAGAATAGGGAGAAGTAAATGACCAGAAATGACTCAGGTCTAAAAAATGTGAAGTCTTAGAAATCTTTGGAAATATTGTAAAGGTAATAGTTAACATGGACTCAGCAAGCTGAGTTAAATATTTTTGACTAAGCCTAAAGCAACTATGAGTCCAGGAATGGTGGAAATGTACAGTTCCCATAAAGTCCACAAAAGACTGGAAGAAAAATGGATAAACAATAACCTCCTTGTTGCCTTCTGGGTATGTGGTGACCCACACAGACCTGGCTAAAACCGCTGCTAAAAATGAAGGTAGATTAAATGTAAAAGAAAGCATGCACGTGCACACACACACACACACACACACACCCTTTTCTCTAAAAGTAGGCTTTGAACATAATCTTAGTTATTTTCTGGTACATTCCCCCACGATTTTCCTGAGAACATTTTGAAACATATTCTCCAGACTTACTAATGACGTGCTAACGAAGTGACACTGACTGTACTTATGTAAATTATGGACTTGCTGAACCTGGAATTAAAGTTTGGTACGTTTCAAGGATATGAAATCAATCTTTCTGATATTAATAACTGTCACCTACATGCCCTTCACATCCCTGTTATTTCACGGTCCCTCCACCTTGATGAGTGTCATAGATGACCTTGAAATCCCGGACATTTCTAGGCACGACTAAACCATTTTCTGTGTATACTGGTTTCTAAGCTCAGTTTTCTCTAGTGCAGTTATTTGTGGTTAAAAATGCCCAGGTAGGTGGATCACTGCAATCTTAATGACCGAGAGTAGAAGTGAAGAAAAAGAGAAGCTACTACCACAGAGATTAGGCTACAGCTACTGAAAATGAAGAAGGCAGCAGTGCAGACTGCCAGAGAGAAGGCGTGTGACAAAGAATGTGAAGGGGACAGTTATAAAGAGGGCCTCAAGTTCCAGACATCTGCTCAAACTAGTCAACCACTCAGCAAGTATTTCCTGAACACTCACAATTGACATGCTTGAGGCTTGGGGCAAATTATGGTGCATGTTTAGTCTCCTAGGTAAAAATTAGCCTTTATTAAGTGTCCTTTGGGAAAATTAAGGTTAATATTAAAACTAACGTGACATGCCAAATTAGGAAATATTTTTTCTTTTCTAGATTAAGCCCTGGTAATTATAATTAAGAAAACAAGACTGAAATGGAATGAAGCAAAATTTCTACCATAAAACATAAAAAAAAAGTGATTTAATCAAGAGGAAAAGTGACATATGGTGACATATTTATTTTCCTTAAGGAGCATCTGGAAACAACCTGCCAGGAAACCTCAATTAGCTGGAATGAACCCCAAATATAGATAATATTACAGTCTTTATTTTTCAATTGGTCTGATACAACTGTATTCCACCAAATAGTTGACAACCTACAGAGACTGGCAAAGGCATGTAGAACTTGTTTAAACCTAACTTGGCCATCTTAATCTTTCAGTTCTTCATAGATTCTAACTTTAGCTTCTCCCTCTCTCTCTCTCCTGCCCTATCAGAATTGCATTTGAATACTACTTTTAATTATTTTCTATTGCTCTTCCTCAGCAATAGAAGGAACACTGAAAAGATTAGAAAAATAAAATAAAATTGAGACAGTGAAACCTATAAAGAAATATGGTAAAAAATACTATAAAAATAGTAAATAGTTCATATTCACTAGCTGTTTGTACACATCCTTTTATTCTCTTCATAAAGCATTGACTAAGTAACCCATTTAGGAATTTTATGTGACACTTACTAAATTGAGTAGAGCCCATCTGCCTATGAAAGTAAAGCAGGATGCTGCTACACACAGCTTCCATCGTAGGACTCTCCCATGAGAAAGGTGGCATGCAACATGTTACACATGCACCAAAGCCAGCAACAGGTGCATGGTCACAGCTTCTCAGGTCTTGCTACCCCAGTGTTCTGGCATACAAGCACGTTTAAAATCAGAAGTAGTAAATGACGAGGGAAAGTAAAGTTTTTATGTGAAAGATAGTAGTCAACGCAAGAACCAGCTGGCTGACAGTGTGTTGAGGAAAGCACAAAAAGGCAATATTGCTGAGTTATTAAAGTACTTATTCTTGCACCATAGTGCTGCATTGAATTCTTGCTCTACTATTTATTAGCTATATGACCTTGGGCAAGCCATTTAGTGACGTTGTACCTCAATTTCTTAATCTGTGAAATAGGGTTAATAGTGCCAACTTTATCCCTTTACTATGAAGATTAAATTATAAAAAATGTTCAACATTTGGCATAATGTTAGGTCTGTATCAATGCTGTCTTATTTTACCATATGAAGCTGTTAAACATGAAAACATATTCAAAGTTTTAAGTGTGTCACTTTATCTTAGTTCAGTAAAATAGTTTATGCTCACAATAAAGATTTTGAGAATCAAGAGCATATTAAATAATACATAGTATACTCTGTTTAATACAGTTTAATTTAGTTATTTTAGTAACTAATTTAGAAATAGTTTTTCAAAAGAGAAACATAAATAAGAAACACTTTGCTCATTCTTGAGACATATTGAATTCCTCTGAAAAACAATAACTTACAAAGGATAGCTCACTGCTTAATTTTGCTGGAAATGCCTCATATGTAGCAACATATGAAGATACAAATGGGAGAGAGGTGGAAATATCATTACTGTCAAAACGAACATTCACTGAGAAAATGTGCCTATCTTTTGACAGTATATATTGGTGTAGCCCCGAGGAATAATGATCCTCAGTAAAGGTGAGAGTACATTGTGGCATCTCCATTTTGGGGGACTTTAAGAACTTACAATCAATGAAACATTTATTTGGCACCAACTGTGAACTAGACTCTGTGTGGGATGCTAGGATTACAATGATGCATAATATATATATTCTGTATTTAAGGAACTATCAAGCTGGTTGGGTGAAAGACATAAAAAATATTCTATAGTGTAACAGTTGCAAAAGGAGTTACACCAAATTATGCTGGGACACAAAGGAAAGGGTATGCAATTCTTTCAGAGAAGCAGGCAAACTTTGATAGGAAGATATACCGGGTTGAATAGTGCCCCCTCAAAGCAATGTCTACTGAGAACTTGTGATTGTGACCTTATTTGAAAATAGAATCTCTGCAGGTGTAATTAAGATGTAAGTTATTAGGATGGGCCCTACATCCAATCAGTAGTGTTCTTATTAGAAGCATCATCAAGACACAGAGACACAGATGCACACAGAGAGGAGAAGGCCACGTGAAGATGAGGCAGACATTGGAGTTAAGCTGCCACAAGCCTTGGGATGCAGGAAACTACCAGAAACTGGGAGGAGCAAGGGAGCATTCTCCCGTAGAGACTCTGGAGGGAGTGTGGCCCTGCCTACACCTTGATTTTAGATTTCTGCCTAAATAAATTTCTGTTGTTTTAAGTCACACAGTTTGTCGTAATTTGTTGCAGCATCCACAGAAAGCATACAGAAAGACTTGGCAGAGTAGAAAGGGCTTTAGCTACATTTTAAGGGCTTTATATAGAATTTCCTCATATGATGAGATGAGAAAGGTCATTGCAGGAAAGGAAATAGGATATGCAAAACGTGGAGGTAAATGCAATGTGGCCAATTTAAGGAATTGCAATGATTTGGCAAAGGTCAAAACCAGGAATCCTAGACATGGGATAGCAGAGGTATCTGTTTTGCACATGGCTCTTTACAAGGAGCTAGTCTGCATAGAGATTTGCTTCAAGGTGCAAAGGAAAGATCAATCAAGAATAAGAGCTATTCCAAACAACTTCCTACTCACCTGTATTAACCATATTAATTCCCTAACACTTTGTTTGCTTAATCTCCTCTCTCTTAAGTAGTAAGAGTTGTCTTAAAGCAGCCCACTTCCTGATACAGATATGTGCTAGGCTGTTTTGTTTGGCTGTCAGGGAATTCTTGAGACTGAGTAATTTATAAAGAAAAGAAGTTTATTTGGCTCACAATTCTGCAGACTCCACAAGAAGTGTGGCACTAGCATCTGCTTCTGCTGAAGGCCTAAAGCTGTTTCCACTCAAGTGGAAGGTGGAAGGTGAGGAGGAGCTGGTGTGTGCAGAGATCACAAGGTGAGAGAGGAAACAGGAGAGAGAAGGGAGTTGCCAGGCTCTTTTTAAGACATTGACTGCTACACAAAATAAAACAGAAACTTTTCCTTGAGGCCACAGCATTTTAGTAGGAAAATAGAATAAAAACTTTGAATATAATTTAAAGGTAAATATAAACAGAAAAATGAAATTTATTGCCTTCTATTCATTTAATCCATCTTTTTAGAATTAAATTGTCAATATTAATTGTAACAATTAGAACATCAACAACTAATATTTTATATATGCTCATGTGGCCCCAGGGTCAAAACTAGAGTGAGTTAAATACAATTCTCATGGCAGTTAATGTGTTAATGAACATCTCTCACAGGAACCAGTAGAGTGAGAACTACTCATTGGCCCCTCCTCACCCAGGGAGGGCATTAATCTATTCATAAGAAATTCTCCATCATGACCCAAACACCTCCCATTAGGTCCCACCTTCAACACTGGGATCAAATTTCAACATGAGATTTTGGGGGTAAACATCCAAATTATGATGAGACACTTTTACTAAAGTAGATTCCCTTTACAGATGTAACTTCCTTTCACAAAAGCACAAGCACAGCTTTTCAGAGCTACTCCTATGTCTACAGTTTCTCTGAATAACTCAGTTCAAAATATCCCAAAGAAACATGTTTTGGAGTGGCATTTCTAGTCTCTAGTCATATTTTGGGATGGTATGTCCTGCACCCCAAGGCATATGTGAAATCTATTAACAAACTGAATGCATTTTAAAAAAAGACTTAGTAGTGGGGTGGAAATAAATGTGATTTTAGGGTGATTTTGTTGCCAGTCTCCTTTTGCTCAGCTAAATTGAATTTTACAAACCAATCCTGTCCTTATTTTGTCAGAAAATGCAATGAACCCTATCTGCCTATAACTTTCACAGAAGTAAGTTGAACTTCCAGGCATTGCCTCTCTATTTAGCTGTAAAAATAACCTTGAGCATCTTTGTAGCCATCACTGAAGGATACACTGGGGCACTTAGAGCCTCCCAGGTCTTCCCAGGAATCCGAATGAATATTTATTATCTCCTGGATACAAATGCTATCCTTATTCCCTCTCACAACTCATGAAACCACTTTCCAGATCTGTAGAACCTGTGTGACTCTTTCTGTCCAAGGAGGTTTCCCCATACATAACCTCATTGCTGTTGGGGCAATTTATGCTCAACAGTCCATCCAGACCTGTCTGGACTCTGGAATTCTGTTTTAAACTACATTTCTGAGTCCATTCCTGTCCTGTTGCTGAAGAAGGCTTAGTGAGTTCTACAGGAAGGGACAAATACTTGCATTCCTTTGGAAAGTTAGTGAAAGGGGAATCAAAGTAGAGTACAGAAATGAAAAAAATAAAAAAGAACAAATATAAGCCAAAACAGCCATGTTTTAGAAGGAAGAACTCTGGCTGGCTTTTTTAAAAATTTTTTAAATGAATTCTATGCAGATTATTTTTTAAAGCATTATATTTTTAAATCTAAAAGGCAATCCTCTATGCTCTAAAATCTCACAAAAAGATTTCAAGAAATGTGCAGAGTAAGGGCACATTTATTCCTTCCTTTTTATTTGCTTTAGAGGTGATTATACAAAGCTAAAGATGATAGGAGAGAAAAATCAAATACCCAGAAAGTTTAGTCCACAGTATCAAAAAATCTATTTAATTACTTATTTTAAGTAAAAATTATTGAAATCCACTAACAAAGTGAAACTCCAAACCAGAGGCCATCATGGTGAAAACTCTCTCTGCTTTCCAAAATATTTAAATGCTTCATTTTTCTTTATTACCTCTCTCTATTTTCCCATTCAGAATGAAATTCACAAAATGCAAAGGCTTTCTTGAATGTTTTTTGGGAACAGCAGCAAAAATTTTATGGAGTGGGGCTGGGCATGAGGGGAGCAGGAAGCAAGACTGTGTAACATTCAGCAGTTTTCTTGGGGGCACAGGACTTCCAAATGGTAACATAGGTGCTGGAGGCTAAGAGCTGATTTCCAAAGGCTGGGTCCCCATCTTCATTCTAGGAAAGACAGGAGACTGCAGAAATAGTCTAGGTTCAGAATGCCCCTGAATTTAATATAGTGCTAGAAAAGACCCAAGATCATATCCCTCAACACAAACTCCATGGAATGATACTTTTTATTAGCAACTCTAGACGATATTCTATCCAGATCCTGCATGAATAATTTAGAGTTATGCAAGATGACCAAAACTAAATTTTTGTTGTTGTTGTTTTTATTGTCCTCTTTCCCTTGATCTCTCTTTCTCAAGAGCTCCCTCTCCATCTTTTCCTCTAATTTAATTTTGTCAACGCTAACTTCATGACATAGGAAAGACTAAATTGCATTTTTTATATTTGCATATCGGATTCTAGTTATCTTATTTCACAAATGACTTGTGTATGTGTGTAGATAGAATCTTTGTGCCATTCATTGAGGAATTGGGTCAATAAGAATTGGCATTTTATTTCTTTTTCTTGTTTGAAAATACTAGAAAAAAATGAAGTAACTTTTCAAATTATATCCTTTCTAGCAAACAATCAAACTTTTACTCTTTTCCTTTACTATTCTAGTATTGCCACATAGTTATCATCCTTTCAACTTTTTTTTTAATGCGTGTGTGATCTACGAATAATACAAACTGTCTGAGGTTTAAAAATCACATTATTCTGAACACTGTAGAATGATTGCTGGCAAATATTTTTCAGTATGTTGTCACGGAAATCTCACATACAAGTTAGATGTTGTGTAATGCATATGTCAGGATAGAACCTTATGTTCACAGGTTTTGAAAATATAATTTCTAACTTCAACAAAATAGAAATGAGATATCTATTTTCAGAGTCTAAATTCATTCTGGAACACTGACAGCATGACAAATATTAAAATGAGTCCTGTATTCCAAAGTGACAGCCTAGGATAACAGGAAACTTTTGAAGTCTGGATAAATCACTTGAAGAGACCGCCAATTTACCTTTTTATTTCTTTTACTGTGTTTTTCATGGAATTACTTTTTTGTAGTTTTGACATGTTTTAAAACAATAGCATAATAAAATTATGTTTAATTCATAATTGTTCTTTCAGAAAGGAAAGAAATTTTATTTCCCATTTTCAACAAAACAGGTTGCTAAAAAATATTAGTGACATTAATGGCTACTAACTATTGACTCCTTTTTTCGGCTCCCTTCCACCATACCTGCATGTTTTCCCTAATCTCGCAAAATCAATGAAGTAGGCTCTGATTCCACATTTTACAGAGGAGGAAAATGTATTCACGGGTACTATGTGTTATTGGCCATGACCACATGGCTAAGCAGTGAGGGCATCAAAATTCTAACCAGAAGCTGACACCAAAGTACATAATTTCTCTGCTTGTATTTTCATTGCTGACTTGAATCACATAATAACAGTTAATATGTATCTATAAAGATTTTTATTAGGCCTTAAATTATACACACAAATTAGAAAATCCTGCCATTAAGGAATTTAAAAGTTCTCATCTATTCAGTATATTCACTGTATGTTTTTAAATTTTTACATGTTTATTTGAAAATTTCCAAACATTAGTAGCCTTTGTTATTATTCTGCAATTAGATGATCCTACAATAGAAATTAACTTGATCCAATCATTCCAACACATTTTGAATTTGGATAAACTTTTTTAACACCAAAAATATGTGGAGCCCCACATTTTAAGCAGATAAAATTTCTCATTTCTTTAGCCTGTATAACTAAAAAATATTCAGAGTTCTTATCCCAGGATATTATTTCTAGGCAGATGTCTTCCCTCACCTTGCTCAGAGCTGTGCTAACAATTACTATGCTCTCTCTGTAATAACCTAATATCTTTAATTAAAGTTTTTTAAAAAATGTGTTTCCAGGCAAGATGAACACATATTTATAGACATATGGAAGCTGCTCCCCATTGCCTCTAGCCCATATACTAAAATGATCACCATATAAATGCAGAAGTATACACACTCATATTTTTAAACTTGAATTGACATCAAAATCTACATATAAAAATTACCCAAATAGCAAAACTTGCAAGCATTTCTGCTAATAGCCATTACATTAGCATCAGATTGATAGAAAAACAATCACAATAACATAAACTCTGTTGCCAGTCACCTTCCAACTTTCCTTACCTTTCTCTAGTGCAGAAACAACAGATACTCGGAACCCAGATCTGTGACCCACTGTGAAAGACTTTGGAAATAGTGCAAAGTAACCTTTTACTAAATCCATGTCCACTCCTACAACATTGTAAATCAATTCTAAACAGATACCTCCTTCAGTGAGCATGAACACACTACAGAAAATTTCTCGACACAGGGAGAGAACACCAAATCCATAAAGTCTCAGAATAATTCCCTCCTTAAAAATGTATTTGCCTGAGGATTCAGGTGAAAACCTTAGAAAATATCTGATTTGTGCCCTAAAGGCAAATCAACAGGATATAGCTTCCATGAAATTAGTTCAAACCAATGTAAGAAAGGGAGAATTATGGAAAAGGAAGAAATTCACAGATGGCACAACACTGAGTTTTTTTAAGAGGCATAGAAATAACTAAATTCTGTAGAATATCCAAATGATTAAGTGAAGGGCAAGGTTAAGATTTGTATAGAACAAATGAAATTGCAAAGAGTTCAATATATCAAGAAAGAATATAATGTAGAGTTCAAGGCAGTAGATACTAAGTGTTCCCCATAAGAAGTTTCAATATAATATTACTAAATGTTCACTGAGTCTTAGACTAAACTAATAAAAGGGACGTCCATCTAGTTATATTAAAGTAGAAATGTAAAATGCTCATAGATAAATAACAACTCACTAACCTGTAGAAGAAGAAAAATGGTGCCAATTTTAACTTTGTCTATGGTAGATTACAAAGGAATATTAACTGTAAAGATTTGAGGGGGGAAAATGTGATATATCTTCAGAGTTCAGTCTCAAGCAAATTTTAGTTATTACAGACAGGTAAACAAAAAATTTTTAAATGGAAGTGCTCAAAAGTAAACCAAGTACAATTCTTGAATACCATTCCTGTGTTAAACAGAAGGACTAATAATCAAAAGGACTTTCAGTTAATAAAAGAAATAATTAGACCTTTTACAAACAGCCCAAAGCCAAGAAATATAAATGTACTTTTTAAACTAATAGTTTATTTTGAAGTAAGAGACTATTCTAAATGGTAATTGCTTCAGATCTTCAAATTCCTTTATTAAAGAGTCTATTCAATAAGACTAAGTTTAAAAAAAAACAGAGAGAAAAAGAAAAAGTAAATGGAAATTTGCTTGTAAAAAACACATTTATATTCTTGGGGGATGGTGAGGATATGGCAAAGGGGTTAGTTAGCTTGATTGTGCTAATCATTTCCCAATACATAGTAAGTCAAAATATCCAGTTGTTCGTCAATTACACCACATTAAATCTGTAATTTTTTAAAAGATATTAACTAAGAAGCAAATAGAAAAAAATAACAAAATAAAACATACTTACACAAGCTAAGAATACCATGAAAGCCTCCAATTCGAGGCAGAATAAGCATTTTTCTCTTCTTCCTGGTAAAATTCCACTAAAATTATAATAAATGATTAAATTTATCTTTCTAATGAAAAGATCTAAAGGAGATAGACCGTAAGTACACAAGACATTTCAATGAGGTCATGGCAAATCAGCAGATTGTTGAAGCCCCGTGAAATACCAGGCAAACACACAGTGGTATGACAGGAACTGACATTTCCTGCAGAATCCTCACCACGTGGGCAGGCCGAATGGGGCTGGAGTGAGACAATCAGGAGCAAGTCCATTCATAGTTGGTCTGTTTCGTCTCTGTGCTAATTGTCTCCCCACACTAAGCTCTAACTTTTCTGCTGACCTCTTCTTGAATTCCTAAGTACATTTTATCCTATGTAAAACCCAGAGGATTCTTTCACAAAAAAGCAGAAGAATCTACACAAAGAGAACTGGATAGTTTAGATGTATGAAAATTATAGACAACAGATAAATATGACCAAATTACACTTACAGATAAAATCATTTTCATACATTAATATGAAAATGAAACATAGAACTCAAATATAAATAATAATAAATGATCTTCAAAGAAATTTTCAAGTCAACACAAAGTAAAAGTATAATTTAAAATTTCTAGCCAGGCATGCTTGCTCAGGCCTGTAATCCCAGCACTTTGGGAAGTAAAGAGGAGAGGATTGCTTGAGGCTGGGAGTTCAAGACCAGCCTGGCCAACATAGCAGAGCCCTGTTGCTACAAAAAAAAAAAAAATTAGCCAGGTATGGTGGTGCATGGCTGTAGTTCCGCTACTCGGGAAGCTGAGGCAGGAGGCTGAACTATCCTTAGGAGTTCAAGGTTACAGTGAACTTTGGTTATGTCACTGTACTCTAGCAATAGAGTGAGACCCTGTCTCTAAAAAAATAAAATAAAATAACTAAAATAAAATAAAATTTCAAATCAAAGGAACCATAGTGTAAGAGGATGGTTGATAAGCATTGAAACCTTTGAGTGATGTGCTTAGTGTTAAGTAATTGTTGTAATAAGGTTATTGAATTAGGCAGAGTAGGCTACTTGTGGGGTAGGGGTCAAGGCACCCGAATCTTAATGGCTTAATACGAGTGTGTTTCTGGCTAACAAACAGGTGAATGCCAGTGATCTACCATATGAGAGATTTTCTACCTGTGACTCCTTCATTAAATACGGCCTCAGAATCTTCTGTTGAATCAAGTGCATCCTGCTGGATGGTGGGAAAGAGCAAGACTGACAAATCACATGAAGCTTTTATTGGCCATGCCTGGAACGCATCTATCATACAGACCTGCATTCTATCAGCCAGTGATCAGAAAGACCAAAATAGATTCCCCTTTATAACTAGGACAGACCCTAATGTTAAAAAAAAAAAAAAAGTTACCTATGGGTTGAGAGTTCAAACTGGGCCCAGATGACGTGGCAAATTTCTAAATTTCTATGGTCACAACAAGATAAACACATTCTTGCTAAACTCCCTAACAGTAGGAGCTAACAGGCAAATTATCAGACCCCTCCTAATTTAAGACCTAGACCGCTACAACTCTGATTGGACAGGGGATCAGCCTTACATTTTTTCCTGAGAAGCACGTGTAGACCTTAAGCCAGCATCAGCTAGTTTAGGGAGGCCTGCACAAACTGCCGTTGTGTTCTATAGTTCATTTTTTAATGTAAAGAGCCAAATTCTACCTCATTTAAAAAAAAAACCCAAAGTGAACATAGGAGGTATGTCACATATATATTTACCCATTGTGCATGGTCTCAGCTCTCCTCATAAATATGTACAGCTTTTCCCCAAAGCCTGTCAAACAGGTACAATTCCATATGTGTAATATGAACCTTGTGAGACAAAAAACTCAACCTGCCCTTTCCCTCTTTGAATAGAGCACATTTGCCACATACTCTGGAGACTATTTATTCCTGGTCTGCAAGCTGATGTCACCAGTAGAACTCTCCTTTCTACTATGTAGCCATCCTGGTGGTCTTTTGGATGATAAGCCATAACTCACACTATTGTACCTATCTTGGAAAATGAAACCTACTTCAATGCATATTAGACAAGAGAATAGGTTGGCCAAAAATAAGCTAGCTTCTGCCACAGTTACAAAAGAAAAGATTATAAATGTCATCAGTAATTATTGATTTTTAAAATTTATAATAATTCAAAATTTAAAAAAAGGAGACGTAAAACTTTGGTATAAACCAGTATGTTACCAATGGCAATTAGTAAATTATTATCATTTCCTTATATTCTTTAAGGGAATGTCTTAAAATTAATATCTTTCTATATCCAACATTGATAATGAGAAAAAATAGATTTAACTAACCAATAGCAGAATTTTAAAATTATAAAACAATATGCATAATTTCCAAGACACTTATAGGAAAATACCATGTAAAGTAGTACAAATGAGAATCAATAAAACACAAACATATTTAAAAATCCAGTATGCTAAAACCTAAAATGCATAAAACAAGAAATTTAAAGAAAAACAAATAAAAGAAACTATTAAAATTTGTTTACTCTTGAAATAAACAAAAACCTCCTGAAACGATGGGGTGAGCGCTTGTGTTTTCCTGGGAGCATTCTATTTCCTTAGCTGGACATTTGGTTGTAAAGTTACACACTCTGTATTAATAATCATTGATTTTTATAATTCTGATGATGACAAATCACAGTAGTCTGCCCCTTCCATGGAGAATATGTTCCAAGACCCAGAGTGGATGCCTGAAACCACAGATAGTGCCAAGCCCTATGCATACCGTTTTTTCCTGTACATACATAACTATGATGGAGCTGAATTTATTAATTAGGCATAGTAAGAGAATAGCAATAACTAAAAATAAATTATAAAAACATACTGTAATAAAAGTTATGTGAATGTGGTCTTTCTCCCTCTTTCTCAATTATCTCGTGCTGTACTCATCCTGCTACTTTTTGTGATGATGTGAGATAGTGAAATGCCTGCTTGATGCGATGTAGTGATCTGAATGATGTAATAAACATTGTGATGTAACGTTAGGCTACTGCTGACCTTCTGGTGATATGTCTGAAAGAGGATCATTTTTTCTGGTGATCCTGGATCATCAAGCTGTGACAATGTCCAGGGCTAGATGTCACAAGGAGACAACGTCAGCGACTCATGGGCAGGAAGTTTCTACAGTGTGAACGCGCTAGACAAAGGGATGAATCACGCCTCTGGTGGGACAGAGCAGGGTGACGTGGGATTTCATCAAGCTACTCAGAATGTCTGTTGGGCAATTTAAAACTTATGAATTATTTATTTCCGGAATTTTCTATTTAATGTTTTTGGACTGCAGTTGGCTATGGGTAACTGAAACTGCAAAAAGTGAAACCCTGGATAAGGGGGGACTACTGTAATGAAGAAATAGCACTTAAGATGGTGATGCTTATTTTGAAACAGCCTTTCCTTGGGCTCTATAATTCTTGGCATCCATTCAAATTACAAAGAAGGGCTCAATAGCTTTAGCCAATTTCTTTATCTCACATGATAATAGCTTGGCTGTAAGATTCTCTCCTCAGAAAAGAAGATCTCCCTATGGGCAGCTAAGAAACAATACTTGAAGGATAATGTTTGATCATGAAACAACAGCATTAAGGTTACAGCCAATAATTCTCTGACACCAATATTTAAATGTATAGTGTAAATTGTCAGACCACTTTCTTTTTGTCTTTTTCAATAGGAGTCAGCCTGCAGAATATTAGAGTATCGAAGCAAAGCTACTGGGTTTAAAAGGGCACACAATAATCAGTTGAAATAACAAAAGAAAGTCCACCAACTGGGTGTGACTATAAACAGATGATGAGGATCATTTTTGTTTAATAAATTTAATTCACAGGGTTACAAAAATGTAGCATCTCAGAAGTAGCCATAGGTACTAGCTTAACTCTGTTTAGCTACCAGCCAAGTATCTTCCATAAATGGTCAACTAGATTATGTTCAAACATCTCCACTGATGAGACAACATTATCTCTTAAGACATAGCATTCTCTTTGGGGGAAGATTTAATTATAAGAAAATCTTTTAAAATTTATACAAAAAATTTTCATCATAGAAGATTCAAACATTCACCTGTTCTTTATCCCTTTGAATTATAAAAAATAAAGTTAATGACACTTCTGTGTATCATGGTAGCTTCAAAAGATAATTTGCAAAACAAACCTGCAAGGGAAGCATTATACTCATTTCATATTTAATTACACTAAGCCTTATACAATTTAAAAAACTTATGCAAGTTCATACATCCAGGAAGTGTCATGTAGACACTGGGGGCCAGAATTATCAGAATTGTTAGCTTCATGCGTTCTAATTGTGCATCAGAAGGCAACAAACTTAAACAACTTTGCTTTCTCCTTGCTCATTTTATCTTGCTTATATTAAGAACATGTATAATTTTCCAGGTACATTTGCAGTAATGGGAATTCTATGGAAACTATAATCCGGAGGTAGAGAAAGATATAAATATAATTACACAAATAAATATATAAGTTATTGCTAGAGGCGTTTAAGAAAAATAAGGGGTTCTAAAGGGCATATCATGTGGTGATATGACCAATCGGGAAAGCTGGGCCCTGCTGAGTGAGGCAGAACTTGTTTAGGGGACAGCAAGTTCACAGTGTTTAGAAATGACAGGTGAAGACAAAGAGGGATTTAAACTGTGTGGAAACACTAGGTTCTCATAAATGTTGATAAAGACAGTGGGCCACTGAATAATTTGAATGGAGTTGGGTGACATGATTAGATTTACACATTCATAGGATCACCCTTGTTGGCAGAAAATTTTAATATTTTTTATTATTGTATTTGTTTTCTTGGGCTCACAGGTGATTTGAAAATAAACAAAGATATATTCATACCTTCTTAAACAAATGAGATGCTCCAGCTTAACTCTAGGCCTTCCCTCTGTTCTGTATAAAAATACCAACCAAGAGCCTATTTGCCATTATTTTAAAGGAAGACATGCATAATCCATGAGAAGTTAACCCTCCAAACCCTCAACAATTTCTAAAATAGCACCAAAACACAGGACACCTATTTGTGTACATATGTATAAATCCCCCACCCCATTTTTAACTTTATTCCATCTTTATAGTTTTCTTTAACACATTATTGAGATTCATTTTAACACTGAGCAACAGCAAGGGCTACGTAAAAAAAGGCAACATAGAAAGGAGTTTAGAAAAATACAGTGCCATAGTGCCCCACAAAAAATGATGCTGCGATGCCTCTCTTAGTACATTAACATCCAAACACCATCTCCCACCATTGACATTCAATTAAAAATCCCTAGAGTTGGTTACATTGTACTTTCTGTTCCTTGTATTTAGACTATTAATCAACTCTATACAAGTTCTATATTATCTTAAAAATGTTATACTAATAATATGGAGCATAAATATACTTTTTGCCTGTATAAGGTATATAAGCTCTATAAAATTCTCATATTAAAAGCCAGAAGGTCTTCTATAGACAAACATTAAACAGATATTCTATGTGATATGCCCCTAATGGTATTTACAAATATATTATTGCTTGCATCATATTGCATATAATTTGCCTAAAACTATATATTTCAATGTTAACTACTGCTACTAATTTTCAGTGTATGATTACATACTTTATTAATGGATCAGTAGACTGTTGTAGCATATCAGTATTTTCCACATTTAATTCACATGCAGAATTTATTTATGGGATTCAAATTAGAGAAATGGTTCTCATATCAAGCAAATATCTTTTCCCATAAAACCACTTTAAAATCACTGGTTAGTGGCTGGTGAAAACAATATAACTATTTTTGTACAAAAAAAATTTTTTATAAAATTTATTTATAGGCCTGCAAAACATTATGTCTTTCGATCTTTTCTTCTATCATTTACAACATGTATCTATTCAAAGCACTGATATTGTCCTTATATTTAAATACAGCACCTTTGCTCATCCCAATAAAAGGACAGCAGAGGAATCAAGCCAATAAGGACATGAGAATTGAGGAGAAAAAAATGGTGGATGAGAAATGTCAAAAAAATTTCAGAAGATGCATATTGGATGGATAAGTGGCAGTGAGTTTATGTTTTGGCTTTTCTACTCATTTAAGAGCCTGTGGCAGGATTAGCAGCTACTGTGCCATCTTTCCTCCAGCTTTAGGGATGCCTGAGGACTTAACCCTTGAATAAATCCTCCTTGAAAGACCAGTGTGAGGAGAGTATAGGAGTATTCTGTCTCCAAGATAAATGAAGGTCCTGCTGAGGTTACTTTGCACCAAATCAAACTCCTGTGCATGTTTGTGGAGATTATTTATTAAGTAACCTATTGTTGATGAGTAATATGAAATTGATAAATAAGCTGTAATTGGGGAGTACCAGGTAATTGATGAGATGCAGTTTCACCAGCAATGTGTGCTAATCAAATACCCCTGCGAGTGCTGCAGGGCAATAAGGCATAAATAAAGACACCACTGAGCACCACTCTCCTTAGCCTCATCTCACGGGATGACTTGAGGGAATGACTGGGACATTTGGAATCTTCCCCTGGGAACCATGAAGCATCTGCTGGTTGCTGCTCTGCCTGGTCTTTTCCCTGCACTACACTCTATTTTCATAAACTGAGTAAACTTGGTACTAGATGAACTTTGTTGTGTTTCATGAATTTGATGCTAATCTCCACCTAAAACTGTCATGGCTTGTCCATCAGAGTTAATATTGAAGGCTGAAAGAAGGAAGGGGGAGAAGTAAGGCTAATCTATGTTATGAAGTCCAAGGAACTAGGAACGTTGTCTGAAGATAGAGATCTAGGGAGTTATAAAAAAAACAAAAAGAGGAGTGCTTGAAAAACATTTAAGGAATATATACATTCCCATACTTAATGACCCTATCCCTCTAGGGCAGGCAACTATTCTTACTTGCCACAGAAGGCTAGAGGTTCACTTCCTGGGGACAATGCATTAACAATGTCCCTTCCATGGAGCTGGAAAGCAAGCTGAGACAGAGGCTCAAGGGGCCCTGGACTTTGGGGCATGTGAACTAAAATAAAATCCTAAGCTTCCCACCAACTGAATGGACCTCCTCTTTCCCAAAAGGGACCCCAGAAAAACCTTAAAACTGAGTTCCTGGCCACAAAAGGAAGGGAGGTCAATGCCTCAGACAATAAGATACTGCATTATTAACAGGACCTAAGGCCACAAAGGGCAAAGTTTAAATCACCTGTAGGCCATCAATTTACTCAAGGGATCACTTGACCCAGTATATGTAAGATAGCTTGTCTCTAATTAACAGACTTCCTTATCTTAACTTAAAACATTCCAAGCCTTATTTCTTTCCACCTATAACCTCAAATTGTAACCTGGACTTCTCGGGAACATTTTCTCAGGACCTCTAAAAGCCAAGTGCTCTGGACTGGGGTCACACACATTTGGCTCGGAATAAACCACCCCTAACAGACACCAGGAGGAACTGAGGAGAAGAATGAGGCACTATATCGAAGACAGAGAGATTGTGTACAAACCTACACCTAACTGTGCACTATGATTTCCTTTCTCAGCTCCTGGAATGCAGGGTGCAAAACTATGTGGCAGGTTGGAGGACAGATAACACACTTATATTCCTTATTGTTTGGAATTTCCCTAAGAAAACAACCACATCTGCCTAGATCATCTCACTCTCAGGCCCAATAGCTGATGAGCCCCACCCATTCATACAGTTTCTAGTTACTCCTACATTAAAACTAACAGATATGTAAAGACTGTTTTAGTAAGAATGAAGACCAAAGTAAACAAACAAAAAGAAGAAGATGCTGTTCAATGGAGTAAAGGTACTGGTAACTTGAGGGAGAGGAAGTCCTGGGGTCAGGGAAATAGGGGCTTGACAGAGGAGAAAGAAATCCCAGGGACACTGGGGCAAGATAGCTTGGGATAAACACTGCACCTGGCACAGAGAACATTAGAGAAGAGAGACACTTAGGAGGGAAGATTTCAAAGGAAAAAACTAGTGCAGATAACTTACCTGATGTGCTCAGTGGTATTAAAACGAACATTTTACTTGAGAGTCTGGAGATAAATTAGTGATAGCTAAAAAGAAAAGAGAGCCAACAACATAATTACTTAATGATTACCTCCTGAAAAAACACAAAGTTAATCAAAGTACATTTCACCTGTAATATTAATTAATATAGCTGTATGATGAAGGCAGTAATATTGATTTACTGGAAATTATAATAGAGCCACAGTGCAAGGCCAAGAGATGGGTATTTATTATTTGAGGAGGGTACATGGAGCTCAATTATAATATTCTATAGTAGGAAGTGCACAGATAAAGCTGTGAGCTTTTTTGGGAATGTGGAAGTAACAAAAGAAAGAGTTAAATAAGTTAAAAATGGTTGCTTCTAGAAAAAATGTGACATAGAGATGGGATCTATTGAAGAAAGGATTGCCTTTTTTCATTAGCTATTATATAATAGGACCTTATTTTTAAAAGTATGTATACTTGATGCAATAATAAAAAATTAACACATTTATGAAAAATGAACACTTCCTTTAATCCTTCTTTCAGAGATAAAACCTTTTAAGCCTTTGGTGTAAATTCTTCACTTTGCCTAGATCTGAGTCTAGTTTACCACGTAGTGTCCTTAGGCCAGCTTTGCAAACTTGCTATGTCTCAGTTTCCTTAAGTGAAGTTAATTGCTAAGCATAATTCACAGGATTGTTATGAGGGTCTAACACAATCATTCATATAAAACACTCAGCATAATGTCTAGAATGTCTATATTCACGGTGACAAAGATTATAGGTTTGCAGTGATTACGTAATTCTAATATGGAATCTTATAAAATGCACTCTTTTGTTCTTGCTTTTATTTAACTAAATATATAAGATGCACATTTTCTCTGATCTATAGATATAGATCAATTTTTTTAACCTTGCACTATAGACATTTTGGGTGGGATAATTCTTTATTGTTGAGGGATGTCCTGTGGATTATAGGATGTTTAGTAGTGTCCCTGGGCTCTATTCTCTTGATAAAGGTAGCAGGACCTCCATTATCCCAACTTAGAGAACAACGATGTCTCCAAACATTGCCAAGGCTCTCTGGGGGATAAAAATTACCCCTTGTTGGAAAACACTGATATATATCTACTTCATTTTCCCCAGTGGTTATATTTTCTTCCCATAAAGCTATCAAGTTATATTGAACTACTCCCTGATCAGTGGATACTTGATTTATTTCTTACTTTTAATATTATAAAAATGATTAATGAAAATCCCAGTTTAAATTTATATTCAGAATGCTATAATAAACATTATTGTACATATATATCTGACTATGTCTCTGATAATATCCTAGAAATAAGACAAAAGACCATACATAATGGTTTTTTTAAATTAAGGTCAAAATTTAAAGTTTTAGTTGCATTTAAAAAAGTGTATATGTATATAGATGTATAAGAATAGATGATATCTATAGGTCTCTCTATATAATGCCATTATCCTTAAAATCATCAGGAGTCTTTATACTAAAACCATTTCCAAATAAATATAAAAAGCTTTGCCATTATTTCAGACATCTCATATATTTGAGTGCAAGCACTTTATTTGGGAGGACACTGCTTATTTCTGGGTATCATAACTGAACGAGGAAAATGCTCTCAAGAGCAAGTTAATTCAAGAAAAGTTTAGAATATATGAAGAGTGAAAAGGTGACTGATGCCTTTCTTTTCAAAGAGAGAGCTGTAAGGGGACCATTATGACATATTTATTATTTATGGGAGGTTCATATATTAGTTTGGAAAATGCAGGCTTCAGGATTAACATTTATTTTCTTTCAATAGGCAAATGGCTGTGCTGACTTCATACAATTAAGTTTTTGAGATGCATTATTTATAGAAGCAGATAAAATGTGTTGTGATCAACTTGCTATTTCAGATGTATACTTAACAAACTTTTCAAAAACAAATTAAAATAAATAAAGAAATATAATAATACAAGCAAATGAACAGAAAGAGTCCAAAGAAGAAACATCAATAGAAGTATTTCTTTTCTATTGTTTGGCAATCAGAAAGTTCAGATATTTTCTTCCCATTAACAGAAAGCTGTCCAGATGCACAGCCATAAAAACCAACATAAAGTGTTAATGAGATTGAAGGGAATGGTGAAATGTCTCTATTCTGAATATTTCATGAGCTGTCACCATTCAAAGGGTGTCAGGATTTACCTTTGTTGCAGCTCAGACAAACCTCTGGCACTTGAAGGCATATTCAGCAAAAACGTTCCAGGGACCCTTACTGCTTTAGGGATCCATAAAGGAAACTACAGTTGGAGTCAGCTGTACATGTATTGGGCTGCTTTTGTTGTTTTCTTTTGCTATGTGTAAACTGATCATATACATGTCCAAACTCCCCCTTTCTATTGTTTCAAAATAATCTTCACATAGCTTTCCACAACATTAATCACCATTACAACTAATTGAAATGGTCTCTTAACAAGCTAATGTGCCATATAGCAGTGAAAATATTTTGTTTTTAATAAATATTTTATTACAAAAACGATTTCTGTTTTTCAGAAACTTTGAGATGACAGACGACAAAGAATAAGAAAAAACATTTATTTCTAATCTCTGAAAGAATATTGCTTTTCTTTTTCTTTTGTTATCATTTTTCTTTTTTTTAAATTTCAAAATATTACAGGGGTACAAATGTTGTGGTTACATAAATTGCTTTTGTACAGTTTGAATCAAAATTATAAGTGTGCCCATTACCCAGATAGGGTGCATTGCCACCTGCTTGATTTCTGGTGAATGTTATTTCCATATATGCACATAAGTGTTCATCAATTAGCTCCAATGTAATGGTGAGTACATGTGGTGTATGTTTTTCCATTTTTGTGTTACTTCACTTAGAAAATTGGTCTCCAGTTCCATCCGAGTTAATACAAGAGGGTCACCATTTTTTATGGCTGAGTAGTACTCCATGGTATACATATACCATCTTTTATTAATCCACTCATGTATTGATGGACACTTGGGTTGTTTCCACATCTTTGCAATTGTGAATTGTGCTGCTATAAACATTTGAGTACAAATATCTTTTTTATAGAATGTCTTTTTTTCCTTTGGGTAAATACCCAGTAGTGGGATTGCTAGATCAAATGGTAGGTCTACTTTTAGTTCTTTGAGGTATCACCATACTACTTTCCATAGAGGTTGTAGAAGTTTGCAGTCCCACCAGAGTAGTGTATAAGTGTTCCTATCTCTCCACATCCACACCAGCATTTTTTATTTTGGGACTTTTTGATAAAAGCCATTTTAATTGGAGTTAAGTGATATCTCATTATGGTTTTGATTTGCATTTCCTTGATGATTAGAGATGTTAAGCGTTTTTTCATATGTTTTTTGGCCATTAGTCTATCTTCTTTTGAAAAATTTCTGTTCATGTCTTTTGCCCACTTTTTAATAGGGTTATTTGAGTTTTTTTCTTGCTGATTTGCTTGAGTTCTTTATAGATTCTAGTTATCAGCCCTTTGTCAGATGCATAGTATGCAAATATTTTCTCTCATTCTGTAGGTTGTCTATTCACTCTAATGATTGTTTTCTTGGCTTTGCAGAAGCTTTTTAATTTTATCAGGTCCCATTTATTCATTTTTGTTGTTGCTGTGATTACCTTTGGGGTCTTCTTCATAAATTCTTTGCCTAACCCTATGACTATAAGAGTTTTTCCAAAATTTTCTTCTAGAATTCTTATAGTTTCATGCCTTAGGTTCAAGTCTGTTATCCATGATGAGTTAATTTTTTTGAGTGGTGAGAGATGCAGATCCTGTTCAATCTTTGACATGTGGCTATCCAATTTTCCCAGCACTGTTTATTTAATAGATATTATTTTCCCCAGTGTATCTTTATACTTTTTGGGGAATATGCAATTTTTTACCAACATGAAATTATATTATACATGTAATCTCATAAGGTGCTTTCTTCAGTTAATGATCTCCCCCTTTCTTTGACAATACATCTTATATTACACTATTCTATAAACAAATTTCCCCAAATGTCTCCAATAAGCTCTTTACAACTAGTTTATTCTTAACAGAATTCATTCAAGATGCACATATTCCACTTGATTTTTATTTTTCCTCATCTGTTTTTAACCTAGCAAGTCACGTTTAATGAGTCAGTTTCTGACAAGATTTGGCTTGGTGTCCTACAACTTGTCCTACAAGTCAGCCCTTCTACAATTTATGTGGTTGCTTCCTCAAGGTTTCATTGAAGATGTTTGTCTTTTGCAGACCCTGTAATCTGAAAGTTAGATACAAAGTCTAGAATATTTATGTTAAGCAAGTTTGCTAAACTAAACCCTAAATGATAGCATAGACTTTATGTTCCATCCCATCAGGAAACACATGCTATCTGGTTTGTCCTACAATTAATATTTATAAGACTCATTTCTTGATTAGGGTAATGACAGTCTGAATGTTCAACTGTACATTAACATTTTCCTCCTTTAATTAGAAACTAAAATGTGGTATAACTTTGCTATCACCATAAACATTTCCTATTTTCTCATCAACCATATGACTAATGGTTTTGATGTCAATTTATAATCCTTGTCTGAGTTAATATTTTCATTAGAGGGAGTTGTGGAATGGTGATTTGTTTGTTCTATCACTTATCAGCTGTCATTCTCATCTAAAATAGAACATTTCCGCATCAACAGTGTGTATTTGGTTATGTAAATTATGGGTTCTAATTTAAAATTAAAATTTATTCTTTATCTTTTCCCTTTAGTTACTAATTGTCAAAGGAGAGGATTAGTTTCATTGGCACTTCAAATGGCCATTTTTAACTTTTTGTCTCTCTTTTTCTCTCTATCTCTCAATGTTTTGGACTCATGTGTTTTCTTTGGTTTAATGTTTCAATTGACTAATTTTTTAATACCAAGTTTTTATAATTTTTATAGTGTGATATCAAAGTTGATAGGCTCCTTCATGCTGGCCCCCAATGAAATACTTAGGTTAACTCTAACAAAATATATACAAGACCTCTATGAGGAAAACTAAAAAACTGATGAAAAACTTAATAAATACAGAAAAACTAAATAAATGGAGAGATAGTCCATGTTCATGAATAAAAAGAATTAATATTTTCAAGATGTCAGTTCTTCCCAACTTGATCTATAGATTCAATGAAATTCCAATAGAAATTCTAGTAAGTTTTTGTGTGGATATTTAGAAAACTGATTATAAAGTTTATATGGAGAGGCAAAAGACTCATAGAACGCTTTCACTAAAGAGGTAGAGTCAAATTTTCTGTTATGAGGTCATCGAGAGCGATGCTTTCTGTGTGCAATCATGTCAGCAGTTTTGGATGAGCTCTTAGTAGAAGTGGCCATGGAGAGAGAGGGTGGGTTGGGATAGCTTCCCCCAAGTTTCTCTCTTCCAGGGCTAATTTCACCATTGCTACAGTGGGATGAGAATTTCTTTGAGCTATGACACTATCAAGATTGCTTTTCTTACCTGTTTCTGCCCTTTGTTCTCGATTTTCCTAGCACCCATGCACTATCCTTTTTCTACTTAGATGTTCCCAAAGGATCTCGCACCATGGTGGCCCTCACCTTCTGGTAAGGAGTGTGTTTGCTGTGTTCTCTAAATCCAGCTTTCTCTAGGCCCTCTCATCACTTCTGGATCATTGCCACTAACCTACCATATTGTTGTAGTTTTCTGCTTTGATCCTATTAGTTTGGGGAAATTTCTGCCAATTCATGCATTATTTGGGTTGTGTAATTTCTGCGCTTTTTCTCCTCCCTGGTAGCGGTGAAGCTGCAAGTTGTGGAGTTCTCATTTATTTTTCTGGTTATTTCAAGGTCTTGGGAGGAGAAGTGAGGACACCTGTGCTCAGGTTCTTGCCCTGTTCCTCCTAGAACCAAGGACCTTCAAGTTGCTGCTGTATAAACAACTGAACCCAAATTCATTTGTTGGGTGACTAAGCTTGTTGGACTATAGAAGGCCCTGGGTTTATACTTGAAGGTGATAATGAAATAAAGGAGGGAAGAAAAGCCTGGGTGTAGTTTGCAACTGTGCCTGGCAGTTAGTAAGAGCAGCTGAAATTTCCATAGGCCTATGAAGCATCATCTCTCAGCTGAATAATTAATACATATCACTACATTTATGGGTGCTGCTCTTGAACCTTCTTTTTTGTAAAAAATTAAAGTTTGAAATAAGCAAGACATGGAACATGGGAGGAGTTTGTATTAATAAACATTTGATTTAGGTACTTGGTTGACCTTTCCCAGGGAGAGAAAAGATAGGCAGTCATTATGCCCATGACTCTTATGAGCAAATAGGCTTGATGCATTTTCTGTTTTCCTCATCACATTTTTTTTTCTGTAAAATATCAATAATTGTTCTTTGAATAAATTTCTTCCAGAAACAACTTGGCAATGTTTAAAACCATGTAGCAACTTTGTTAATATCATTATTGAGTCTCATACTTTCTCACAGACCAAGACTTAGTCCTCTTGCTGAGCAAGATGCGCTCTCTAAATTCTAATAGTTTTACAATTATATTTTTGCAAAAAACACAAAATACTTTCTAAATGTAATTTGCAAAACTCTTAGAAATTATACTCCATACATATACTATTTAATTTGATCATTTCTCAGTATTTAAATAAAATAAAATTTCCTCCTGATCATTACTATCATCACCCCCCATCAGTTATTTTTTAAATCCACTTGTACAATTCATTAGGATGTCCCTCCTAACTACTTTGCCACATATTTTTACCATTTTCAAATATTTCTAGATTGTGTAAGTGATAAAGTGCAATTGCACTTTAAAATATTTTTAACTCATAGACTTTTCAACAAATTGTATTTTCTCTATAACAAATAATTAAAATACAACTACATCATGCAACATTAAATATAATTACTTTACAATAGTAAAGCAAATCATAGGAAAAAATGATGTTAGGAAATTGCTGGGCCATATATCTGAGAGGGCAGAGCTGGTCCTGTCACTAGAGGACTCTGCGTTACTAGGGAACCGAATAACAGTTTGTCACCAAGAGGAATGAAATAAAGGTTTAGAAAAATGCTCTCAAATACGCCTTCACAAAAAATGGCCAATTTATTCTCACTATTATCTGAGAATTCACATTTAACTGTAACTGTTATAAATATTGACTATTTTCTTTTAGAAATACATCATCATATAATTTTGAAATTAAAAATAATATAATGGTATTTAGCATTTATTTACAAAATATAAATTAGTAAAAATAAGTTAATAAATATTGCTACAATCTCACAGTTGCAAGCACTAAAAGTTTATATGGGGTAGTTGATGTATGTGTACATTTCTATATAGAGAGAAAAATTCAAATTTTTTTTCCCTGCAATATTATACACAGTTTTACAGTTAAATTTATTTGCTGAAATATTTGTAAACCTTATTTTAGTATATGAATAACATAGGCATAGCTTGATTAAATTAACAATTCCACTATTACTGAACAGTTAGATTTTTTCTAGTTTTTTACTACTGTAATTACTGTTTTGATAAACATATTTACTAAAATAATTTTTTACATATATCTAGGAGTTAAGACTAATTCTTATAAGTAATATTGAGATTCTGATGGGTTGGGTATGTATGAACTTTTGAGGCTATGACAGAGACTGCTGATTGTCTATGCAAATCGGTTCTCTCTTACTAAAGATCCCTACAAATACGCGGCTGGCCAGATGCCCTTGCCTGCAGAATGTCAGGTGGCAAAGCTCTGACCAGTGAAAACTGATTCAAGTCAGACTTTTGGAAAAGTTCTTTAATGGAAGTCTGACCTTCTGGACATCTTTTTATTTTGTCTTTAGCACTGGAATGTGACAACGGGAACATCATCACAGAACTGGAGTTCTAGCACCTGCATTGAGAAAATGAACAGCAATGTAGGAATGGTTGAATGTGCAGGCATATAGAGGGAGTGCGTGTGGGGCAGAGAGATGGAGAGAGAGAGAGAGAATGTGCAAGCAAAGGAGAATGTGTCTGACGACTTTATGGAGCTTCATACTATCCCTGGACTTTCCCTCTCCAGTTTTCTCATTATGTGAGAAAATAAAGCAGCTAAATTGTTTAAGTAACTGCTCCTTCAGCTTTTGCTATGGACAATTTAACTCCTAATTGGCCTAATAGACCAATGCCTTCCAAAAAGGTGCATGACAACCAGTGGGTTATTTGAGTGCCTTTGTCGCTGTGTCCCTACTGCCACTGGAGAGCTGGTGTTTCATCTCTTTTTTCCTCTCATTTAATAGGCTACAATATATTTTTATTTAAAGTTGTATTCCTTTGAATACTACAGTGGTTACACTTTTTTAACATAATTATTTACCATTTGTGTATCTTCTTTTGAAAATTACATGTCCTTTGCCTATTTTTTCTATTGGGATATTTGCTTTGCTTATTAATTTACAAAAGTTCTTTGTAAATTGAGGCTATTAATCTTTGATCTTCCATATATACTGTATGATTTTTCTACTTTATCATTTATTAGTAATTGATTATAGCAATTTTTTAATCTTTAAATTTTTATTTTTGTGAAAATTTATTATTTTTTATGGTTTCTGTCAGTATTCCAAAGCATAGGAAATCTTTGAAGTCTTTCTGAATCATAAAATTAAATTTGACCTTTCTTTTCTGCTTGTGTTTTTATGCCATGGTATTTCATTTAAATCTTTAATTTAGCTAAAATCTATTTTTGTATTAGGAAAATATCTGACTCAGTATTTTTTCCTATAGTGAACTATTTATCTTCATATCATTTATCAAATAATAATTTATTTTTCTACCCATCTTTAATCATTTCATGTACTATTTTCTGTTTCTTAAGCAGTGAATTAACACTATTGTGGTTGTCTACTACATGCTAGAATATCTATACGTAGAATGATTAAACAAACATTCAGTGCAAAAGGAATTATCAGTTTATCTTGAAAATAGGCAAATAGTTTATTGCAGTAATATGTGAACAAGACTGACACAAGGGATCATCTCTAGGAATTCTGTGTCTTTTTCTATTTTTATATGGGGACACATCTTAAAATAAGCTTTCACATACCTCATTGTCTATATTATTCCATAAAGTGTGTATATATTAGCCTAACAGGCATGGGGGCAAGCCTTGCTTGGTACATGTGATATTACTGATTGAATCAAAATGGCACTGCCCTCTACTATGACCTGCCTTCATAAAGACTTATTCCTCCTTCTTTTGCTTTCACTTCCAGAATGCCAGGTGTCCTACTATCTTCTGAAGCCCACGGGAGAATTTATTCATGACCCACTAGTTTTGCCTTAGTCACCCTTAAGAAATACCTATATTGCAGAAAGACCTATGTTAGGTCACCAGCAGGAGCTTCCTTGAAAAGAATAATGTTCCCGGAGGAAGAATGTTAACTATGCCATCAAAAGTTTCTCTATGGGCTCAGATTTTTCAAGCAAGATACAGAATCTGTCAAACTGTCAGAAACCAAGCATGAAATGAGCCTGTATGAAGCCAAATCACAGTGCCACTGTCAGAGAGAAACTATACTGCCCTTATTTTTTACCTGAAAATAAATAAATGTAAGTTTCAATTCTATTGTTTTATTTCCTAACTCCAATAGCAGGTGTTTCCTTTTATGATCAGATGAACTTAAAATTGTATTTTAAAAGGAATTACTGTACTTGGTTTTATTTGCCTCTAGAACCAAATAGTTCGTCACTTGTGACCTAAAACTTGAAGGCAATGTAATTTCACAATAGTTACCTTTCATAAAAAGTAGCCTCAAGCAATAATTATAGAATCAGGTAAAGTTAGGAAAGATTTGTATGTTGAGTCTCAGAAGTAAAATTAGAAATAAAGAATACAAAGTATTGACTGTAAGTTGTGTTTCCAAGGATCTGTGACTCTGATGAAAACAGTAATTTCAATAGACCCCTGATTTCTAAATTCCATGCCAGAAGTTTCAGAAGCATTCATATTTCTCATAGCACATTGTGACAAAGTTTATTGGTATTTGCCCCTGAATACCTGGAACTTTGTTAGTCTAATGTACCAGGTTGGACCGTATATAAGCTGAGAGCATTTTCTTCTGCTTTTCTACATTTAAGGCAGACCTACTAGTACACTGGGCTCTGCTTCTGTGCTCTAAGTCATACCCTGATATTGGCCTTCAGGGTTTCAAAATTTTCAAAGATAGAGGAGGAATAGAAATATTTTAAAAATTTGAAGTCAGGTAATGTGATGCCTCCATATTTGTTCTTTTTGCATAAGATTTATTTGAGCTCTTTTTGATTCCAAATGAAGCTGAGCATTCTTTCTTTCTAGGTCCGTGAAATACAACATTGATATTTTGATGGGAGTTGTGCTAAATCTGTAAATCACTTTGGGCAGTACAGACAATTTAATGATGTTGATTCTATCAATCCATGAGCATGGGATGTTTTCCCATTTGTTTATGTAATCTACAATTACTTTCATCAATGTTTTCTAATTCTCTATGTAGAGATATTTCACCTCCTTGGTTAAATATATTCCTAAAGTGTTTTATTTTCTTTGTAACTATTGTAAATGGTATTGAGACATTGATTTGATTCTCAGCTTGACTGTCATTAGTATATAGAAATATTAATTATTGGAGTGAATTCATTTTGAAACCTGAGGCTTTGCTGAATTTAATTATCAATTCTAGGAGTCTTTTGGTGGAATCTTTAGGGTTTTCTGGATACAAGACCATATTGTCAACAAACAGGGGTGGATTAAAGACTTACACGTAAGCTATGAGACCATAAAAATTCTACAAGAAAACATAGGAAAAAACTCTTGTAGACGTAGGCCTAGGCAAAGGATTTATGACTAAGACCCCAAAGGCAAATTAATCAACAAAAAGATAAATAAATAAGACTTCATTAAATTAAAAAGCTTCTGCACAGCAAAGGAAATAATCAACAGAGAAAACAGACAACCTACAGAATGGGAGAAAATATCTACACAATATACATGTGACAAAGAAATAATAGCCAGAATTTATAAATAACACAAACAAATAAGCAAGAAAACAACAAACAGCCCCGCTAAAATGTGGGCAAAAGGCATGAACAGAATCTTTTTAAAAGTAGATGGAAAAATTGTCAAGAAACATATAAAAACATCTTCAACATCACTAAGTATCAGGGAAATGCAAATTAAAAACACATCTTATCCCTGTCAGAAGATCATTATTAAGAAGTCAAAAACAACAGATGCTGGCATGAATGTAAAGCAAAAGGAATGCTTATATACTGTCTGTGGGACTGCAAACTGGTAAACTCCTATGGAAAACAGTATGAAAATTCCTCAAAGAGCTAAATGTAGATCTACCATTTGATGGATCCAGTAATCCCACTACTGGCTATCTACCCAAAGGAAAAGAAATCATTTTATCAAAAAGACACCTGTGCTTGAGTGTTTATCACAACCCATTTGAGAATTGCAAAGATATGGAATCAACCTAAGTAACTATAAATTCATGAGTGGATAAAGACAATGTGATATATTTATACACACACACACTAAAGACAATGTGATATATGTGTATATATATTATACACACACACACATATGCACGTGCACATGTGAGCATGCATGTGCACCATGGAGTACTACTCAGCCATATAAAGGAATGACATAATGTCTTTCACAGCAACTTGGATAGAATTGGAGATCATTATCCTAAGTAAAGTGTTTCAGGAGTAGAAAACAAACAACAGATGTTCTCACAAAGTGGGAGATAAACAGTGGGTACACATGGGGTGCAATGGGACATAATGGACACTGGAAACTAGGAAGTGGGCAGGTGAGAGGAGGGAGGCATAAAAACTAACCTATTGGGTACAATAAACACTGTCTTAGAGACAGGGTACTCTGAAATCCCTGGTTTCAGTATTATGCAATGTATCCATGTAAAAAAACTTTTGGACCCCCTTAATATTTTGAAATAAAAAAGAATTAGAAAGAGAAATTTATGTCCTTTGCCCACTTTTTGATAGGGTTGTTTGATTTTGTCTTGCTGATTTTCGTGAGTTCTAAATAGTTATCAGCCCTTTATCAGCTATGTAGCATGCAGATATCTTCTCCCATTCTGTAGGTTGTCTGTTTGCTCTTGAGATAGTTTCTTTGGCTGTGCAGAAGCTTTTTAATTTTATCAGTTCCCATTTATTTATTTTTCTTGTTTCTGTGGTTGCCTTTGGGGTCTTCCTCATAAATTCTTTGCCTAGGCCAATGTCTAGAAGAGTATTTCCAATGTTTTCCTCTAGAATTCTTATAGTTTCATGGCTTAGGTGTAAGTCTGTTATCCACTGTGAGTTGATTTTTGTGAGAGGTGAAAGGTGAGGATCCTATTTCAGTCTTCAACATGTGGCTATCGAGTTTTCCCAGCACAATTTATTGAATAAGGATTCTTTTCCACAGTGTATGTTTTTGTCTGCTTTGTCAAAGATTAGATGGCTATATGAGGATGGTTTTATATCTGGGTTTTCAGTTCTGTTCCATTGGTCTATGTCCCTGTTCTTGTGCCAGTAACATGCTGTTTTAGTTACTATAGCCTTGTAGTATAATTTGAAGTCTGGTAAATTGATGCCACCCATTTTATTCTTTTTGCCTAAAATTGCTTTTGCTAAATGGGGTCTTCTCTGGTTCCATACGAAGTATAAAATTATTTTTTCTATATCTGTGAAAAATGATGTTGGTATTTTAATAGGGATTGCATTGAATCTGTAGATCACTTTGGGCAGTATAGACGTTTTAACAATGTTGAGTCTTCTGATCCACGAGTATGGTATGGTTTTCCACCTGTTTACGTGCTCTGCTATCTCTTTCCTCAGTGTTTCATAGTTCTCCCTGTAGAGGTATTTTACCTCCTTAGTTAAATATATTCCTGGGTACTTTATTTTCTTTGTTGCTATTGTGAAGGATATTGAGTCTTTGATTTGGTTCTCAGTTTGACTGTTGTTGGTATATATGAATGCCTCTGATTTGTGTGTATTCATTTTGTATCCTGAGACTTTACTGAATTCATTAATTAATTCCAGGAGTCTCTTGGTTGAATCCTTGGGGTTTTCTAGATATAATATCATATCATCATCAAAGAGTGAAAGTTTTATATCTTCTGCCCTTATTTAGATGCCGTTAATTCCCCTCTCTTGTCTAATTGCTTTAGCAAGGACTTCCAGCATTATATTGAATAGAAGTGGAGAGAGTGGGCAACCTTGTCTGGTTCCAGTTCTAAGTGGGAATGCTTTCAATTTTTCCCCATTCAGTATGATGTTGGCTGTGGGTTTGTCATATATGGTTTGTATCATTTTTAGGTAATTCTTGTCTATGCCGATTTTGTTATGTGTTCTTATCATAAAAGGGTGTTAAATTTTGGCAAATGCTTTTTCTGCATCTATTGAGAGGATCATATGGTCTTTGTTTTTGCTTCTAATTATGTGGTGAATTACAATTATAGATTTGCATATGTTGAACCATCCCTGCATCTCTGAGATGAAGCCCACTTGGTCATGATGGATTATTTTCTTGATAAGCACCTGGATTCGTTTTGCTGGAATTTTACTGAGAATTTTTGCATCTATATTCATAAGGGACATTGGTCTATAGTTTTCTTTTTTTGTTTCATCCTTTCCTGGTTTTGGTATCAGGGTTATGATGGCTTCATAAAATGTGTTGGGGAGAATTTCATCCTTCTTAATGTTGTGGAATAATTTCTGCAGAATAATCACTACTTCTTCTTTGCAGGTCTGGTAAAATTCGGGTATGAAACCACTTGGTCTGGGACTTTTCTTTTTAGGAAGGTTTTTTATTGCTCTTTCAATTTCAGTACTTGATATTGGTCTGTTCAGGAATTCTATTTCTTCCTGGTTGAGCCTAGGTAGGCTGTGTGTTTCTAAAATTTGTCTATTTCCTCCACATTTTCCAGTTTATGTGCATAAAGGTTTTTGTAGTATTCATAGATGATATTTTGTATCTCTGTGGCGTCAGTTGTAATTTCACCTTTTTTGTTCCTGATAGAGCTTAATAGAGTTCTTTCTTTTCTGCTTTTCATTAGTCTAGCCAAAAGTTTGTCAATTTTATTTTTTCAAAGAACCAACTTTTTGTTTTATTAATCTTCCATATAGTTTTTTTATTGTCAATTTCATTTAGTTCTGATTTGATCTTATTAATTTCACTTCTTCTGTTGGGTTTGGGGTCAGTCTGTTTATCTTTTTCCAGCTCTTTGAGGTGACTCATTAGGTTATCTATTTGTGATCTTTCTGTCTTTTGGATAGACAGAATGGCCAAAAAACATATGAAAAAATGCTCAACATCTCTAATCATCAGAGAAATGCAAATCAAAACCACAATGAGATATCACTTATCTCCAATGAGAATGGCCTTTATCAAAAAGTCTCAAAACAATAAATGTTGGTGTGGATACAGAGAGATAGGAGCACTCGTACACTGCTGGTGGGACTGCAAATTAGTGTAACCTCTGTGGAAAGCAATATGGAGATACCTCAAAGAGATACAAGTAGAACTACCATTTGATCCAGCAATGCCATTACTGGGCAACTACCCAAAAGAACAAAAGATATTCTATAAAAAAGATATCTGCACTCCAATGTTTATAGTAGCACAATTCACAATTGCAAAGATTTGAAAACAACCCAAGTGCCCATCAATACATGAGTGGATTAATAAAGTGTGGTATACGTTTACCACGGAGTACTATTCAGCTATAAGAAACAATGGTGATATAGCAACTCTTGTATTTTCCTGGATAGATGTGGAACCCATTCTACTAAGTGAAGTATTCCAAGAATGGAAAAATAAGCACCATCAAAGTGGTGATGTACTCACCATCAAAGTGGTTTTAACTGATCAACACCTAAGTGCACTTATAGGAATAACATTCATCAGACATCAGGCAGATGGGAGAGGGGAGAAGGGGATGGGTATATACATACATAATGAGTGAGATGTGTATCACCTGAGAGATGGACACACTTGAAGCTCTGACTTGGGGGAGGGGCAAGCGGGCGGCAAAGACAATGTACGTAACCTAAACATTTGTACCACCATAATATGCTGAAATAAAAAAAGAGAGAAATTTTAAAAACAAGTACAATGGGAGTATTTGCCAATAATTTTGATTTATTTATATTCCTGCCACTAAAATAGAACCCTTATATGATACTAGAGGTCTCACTTAATGACTATAACAAAGATCCACATACATACTTAGGATTGGAGGCAGTCATGGGGGAAATCTCAGGTGCTTACCATAAGTTAGTGTGTTTCAGACTGATCAGAATCCGGCAAATTAAAGAGAGAGAAATTCTTCCTGGACTGAGAGTTAATTGAACTAGTTTGAGAGGCTCTGTACCCCAGATTTGTAATATATAAAAGTTTTTCCTTTTATTTAATATAAGAGTTTGAATGTAAAAAAACAATTTAAATATTTTCCCGTTTTTTTCGATGATAGCCAACTTTCTTTTGACAAATTTGTAGAATGGTTAATATTAATATTTAGATGTAATAATAGACACTTTCCAAAAGTTTTCTGAGATAGACAGAATTTGACATTTTGTAAGTGTTTCTGTGACTGTCTATTACCACCTTTGGAAGATAATAAATATTGCTCCATTAATTTAAACCACAGATGTTACATCTGTCCTTTGATGCCAGCATTGTAAAGAGATTTTAATGATGTTTTTGTGATAGAAAAGTCATTTATGTTCTTTCTTTGCTTTTTTTTTCTATTTAGTAATTAAAGTCATCTAAGGTGTTAGCTATTAAGAGACTCTTTTTTATGGATGAGAGATTTTAGGACTATTTATACAAACATCATATGTTTATTTGGTAATTAAACATCTAATGCAATATAACCCTCTAAGAAAAACCAAAAGTTTAAATACCTACTTCTACCAGAATTGAGATCAGCCCTCTAGTTGTTTGTTTCCTAATCCTGGGCTATTGCCATTAGACAAGGGGGGATCTTTCTAAGTGTACTTCCCCACTTCCCACGCTTGGACCATTCGTTCATTCAACAAATGTACCAGAAGATGCAAAGACTTTCCCTCCCAGTCCTCCTACCACATATCTAGCTCATGCATTCCTTTCTTTGTTATCCAGATATGCTGTCCTGAACACCATGGAGGAGACAGTTGCTTTGGCTGAGTTCCAGAGATTATGGTAACGATGACTATGCCAAAAGCAGACACCAGGATGAGGTAGCAGCTACAGGAAGGCCTGAGTATCTCACTGGCAGAGCTGAATGGGCATTTCCATTCTCCTGCCTCATTTGGAACTGGCTCTGGTCTTTGACTCTGCATTAGCATCACTAATTCCTTCCCCTGCATTTTTCTAACACTGGAAGATACAACAGTAGCCTCTCAATAGGAGTCTCAGTTCCTGTCTCTGGCCTTATTTACCAGGTATGTAACAAGTCATACTTCTATAACAACCTGCCTCTGCAACATGCAAGTCTTCCTGTTACTCATCTCATTTGTTCCTGGCATGTTCAGGAGTGGCATGACCTCACTCTTGCTGTTAAAGCCCATGAATACTGACCCTCTGCCAGAATCTCTGAAATTTAGCATCATCCCTTCCCTGTCTTCTGAATATCAGAAACTCAGTTCCCACAGATACCAACATCATTTTGATCAGACTTTTCATGTTATTGTATTTTTATTTAACCTGTGTACTTTGACATTTGTAATCACATTGTCTCCAATTATGCTCTTACCTCTTAGGAATTTTTAGCTTCTGTCACTCCATCTTTCCCTTGCTTCTGTTCTGGATTCCTGTCCCAAATTACCACCAAAAACTAGAAAGCTAGTGTGTGATATATGATCCTCCACCTGAAGTCAAGTCATTTCCTGCATGTTCTCTGTAGCTCCACATTTGTCCTCTATTGTTTCTTGGATTCATTTCCTGGATCTTTGTTTGACTTTGGATTTTTGGCAATTCTTTTGTCTGAATTCATATCTCAGCAATAATTGATTTTTCCATGAGCACCACTACCACTCCTGATCACCAACTAACATTTACTAAAACCTTTGAACCAGGAGGCTTTGTGTTCATCCCCTAACATTCATAACCTCACTTAGCCCTTCTAAAATCAATACAAAGTAGCTATCAGTGTTTGATCCACTTTAGGTTCCTAAATATTTCTAGAAGGAATGATTGAATGAAGATTCATTTTATAATGGAGGAAGCTGGAACTTAGGAAGACTTTGTCCTTTGCACAAAATCAGGCAGTTAATAATAATAAAGTTAACTATTGGTAGGTACTTACTAAGTGCCAGGTGCTATTCAAAATGCTTTTATGGAAAATAGTTGTTCTGTGTATGTGTGTGTGTATGTGTTTCTTTTATCACCATACAATGGGAAAAAAATTCTTCTGTATTCTTAGGAGAATTAATTTAGGACAAATGGGCAGAATTTCAGAGAGACGGTATATTCAATAAAAACAAAACACAGTATGAACTACTTCTTATGCTAATAATATATAATGATATATTTTATATGTTATATAAAATATATAAGATGTGATAATAATAATATTCTCTATGAGGGATATATTCAAGCAAAGACTCTGCGACTATCCCCAAAGGTACTGTGGGGTGAATTCCAGGATATGGAGACAGTTGAAAAAGTGATATCAGTGTTGCCTTTAGCTCTAAGCATCTATGACAAGATACCTTGGGAAATATAAACCTAAACAAAAGGAGAGAGATGACTGTACATTTGACTCTTGTTAAGAAAGAAGGCATGGTAAGGAAAACATTGATGGGAGAAATTTCAAATGAGTAGAAATTCAGGAGAAACTTAAAGACCTTTCACAATTTACTCTTTACTGTTACACAACATTCAACCATCCTAATTGCAGGCATGTTCAAAGAAAGTATTTTTTTTTTCCATTCAGTTTCCTCAAGCATTTTGCATTCTTGTGAATAGAGACCCTGGTATTCCATGTGGGTGATCTCCTTAAGTCACACATGGAATTATTTTAATGGTACCTGTATCTTTGAACAGATGTATTTATTAAAAACTTACTATATGGTGTTTAAGCCTTGTAGTAATCTCCTGAATCAGAAAACATGACTTTCATTAAATAGAGCCCATTTGCTGAATTGTAATGGAGAGGCAAATTAATATTTTTTCAAATATTTTCACATATATTAAAATAATATGTACTGATTTCTACTCTTTTTTTTTGGATGAGCAACGTAAAGGATAATTAGATGTAAATATTAATACTTAACCGAATTCTTTTCTCCTGACTTTCCAGAGATAAGTCCTCTTTTCTAGGTCATAACTGCAAAAGCTATTCCATCTTGTTTTTAGCATGCCTGTTCCCTCAGATATCCCTAAGGCTTTGTTGGGAAACCAATAGGAAAGGATAAAGTCAAAAAACAACATGAAGACTATTATATATTATAAATAGTCAGTATGAAACAAGATAATTAAAGATATCTCGAAACTGTGTTATACACTGAAATCCTAGAGTGGCAATGTAAGGCTGATTTTACATGAATTTGGGTCACGTACTCTAATATTGCACAGGTCAGGTCATGTGCTCTCCAGAGAGAGGCTGCAGTGTAATGTGAAATGGAAAGAACAGGGCTTTGGAGCTGGAGAACATACTTTGTGCCAGTTCTTGCCGGCCACTTTCTACCTGACCTTCAGCAGTTCTATCTCAATCAGACTACGTAACTCATCTGAAAAAACAAGGAAAGTGGTAATAATGACCACTTCTCAGGGTTATAATAAAAATGAACAGAATAATATGTGAAAAGTGTCTTCTATTCATTCAAGAAGCATTTACTGAAAATATGCACCAGTTACCAAGGATCTACAGATAAATAAAGTTAAGCAGTAGTTTGTAAAATTTAAAGCAAGATTTATATTGTGTAGCTTTGTTTAATGAAAGTCTTAATTAATACTTCACAGACAAATATATAGTTTAGCACTAGAGTTTTGAAATAATCTTATATAATACACTGAGCAGAACAGATATGTCCAGCTTTGCAAAAGAACACCAGGTATATGCTTTCTGCCAAGCCCCAACTCCCTACCTCCACACCCCCACCCACTTTTTTCTATTAACATTCAGTATACAAAGTTCCTGCTTGGTCTTGATTTCCTTATGCTAAAATGCAAATGTTTTGCTTCCCCAAATTATAGGGATTTGGGGTGATGCTTCATTGTTTGCTTAACCTGGAATCACACTGCACAGTGACAGAAAGACAACAAATTATCATTGTTTTGGATGGTAAAGAACAATGAGATGTTTTCATATCAGCAGAGGAAACATCTCTAATGTCTAGGACAAATGCAGGAATCAAGCAATTTAGGAATCTCATTTAACAAAACCATCTTGACACATTTGTTGTGATATTGTCCCTATGTTTCTAGCTAATGTTGTTCTATTGATGTTTCTAAATGGCTACTAAATGACTTCTCAAAATATGTGATGTGATGAGCCCCAGGTATGAACAATTAAGCATCTTTCCTCACTAATCATTTTCATATGGTAATTAGAGATGTCAAACTCACCCTGTGTTTCTCTTTTCAAATTTAGAGAGCTCTGTATGCTGCACCTTTAGCCATTATATCACCTAGCTATTACCTTTAAAGTGAGCTACTTGTGCTAAGGTTATGGCCTTAAGGTGCCCTAAGGGTCTCTAAGCAGGTTCCAGAATTTGATGAGACACAGAGGACTGTTCTTCCCTCATATTTGCTGGGGAAGTGATTTAGCCTGATAGTTAAAAAGCTATGTGATATTTATTTCAGACACAGATTAGTTTGCATCCAGGCTCTGATACTTGTTTACTTTGTAAACTTTACCAATTTTATTTAATTTTCTAAGCCTTAGTCTCCTCAATTATATAATGAAATAATGCTAGCACATACCTAACGTGGTTATAATGAGTATTTTAAAACCTAAAGCACTTAATGAAATTATCACCATCTATCACACTGTGATATTTAATAATCCCTGAATAAATATAAATCATGGTTCTTTATAAAAGTCAAGATTAGAAGTATCCTGCAGTCTGTGTGACCTAAGAGCAACACAGTTATCAGGTTTGGGAATACATAGGAGTGTGCAGAAACCCAGAAAAACATAACAAAAAAAAGTTTCCCAATAATTACAAGAGAAGAAAAGGGAAATGAAATAAACATTTTCATAGTGCTCACCGTATGGCAGAAGTTTTACACACTCTCTCAATGAATTGAATCAAATCAATTTAAATGAGGAATTATTATATAACTTACTTTTACAGATAAGAGTATGTGGAACAGATAAGTAATATTCTCAAGATTACAGGGCTATTAAGTGGCAAAGCCAGTATTTGATCCTGTGTTTTTCTGACCTCATGTCTTTTTTTCCCTACAAGCCAAATTAAATACCAGGCACACTCAGATTAGCAAGTTTGCAGGTAATAAATATACCAGGCAAATAGCAAAGTATATTGGATCATGGCAGTGACCTGATTGGATGTGAGCCCAGTAATAAATCTCCGTTACTTCAATAAAAACTATTTCCCACAGAGGCCCTTGGGAACTTCTTAGCTGAGCAAGAACTAATCCTAGAGATGAATGACTGGGCTCAGTGCATTGATCTGTATATACAGGTGACCACAGACACCCAGGTAGGGAATCAGGAGCAGTAGTGACAGAATACACACAAGCAGCAGATTGACAGTGATGTTTGGACTGTCTCAATATCCATGAAAGTGAGATAAAGGTGGACAAGGGGTAGTTAATTTTACATGTCAGCTCAACGAGGCTAAGAGATGCCCAGATAGCTGGTAAAACATTATCTTGGATATGTAAGAGGGCTTCTGGAAAAGATCAGAATCTCCTTTATCTCTTCCAGATGATCTGCCCTCACCAATGTGGGTGGGCATAATCTAATTTGTTGAGGGTCTGGAAAGAAGGAAAAGGCAGAGAAAAGGCAAATTCTCCTTCTCTCTTCTTAAGCTGGGACATCCATCTTCTCCTACACTCTAACATCAGAACCTCAGGTTCTCAGGCCTTCAGCTTCAGACTGAGCTATGCCAGTCTTTCCTTGTTCTCCTGCTTGTAGGAGGAAGGTTGTGGCACTTCTTAGGCTTCATAATCACAGGAGCCAACTCCCATATTTGATCCACTCTTGTCTATCCATCTATCTATATCCCATTATAGTAGGTGCCTTCCTCATACCAATGTTAATTTTTGTGAGAACACTGCAAGCCTGATGTTGGCGTTCCCATTACACAGACCTAAGGCATGAGGCTGTAAAGGATACTATAATTTTTCCAATGTCATATGATTAAATAATGGTAGAGAAATCAGACTGTATTAGAAATTAAGAAGGTATCTTAGCTAGGAGGCAGGGCACATTGATCCTATTTGTGACTGAGAATTAGTGTAACCTCCACTAGATCATTTTATCTTTCAATATATAGCAACATAATGTGAAAAAAGAGCACTGGACACTGAGTCAGGATACTTGGTCTTTACTTTTGGCTTCATGTTATATATATAAAGTGTAGCCTTGGAAATATCATTCAATTAAACTATTTGACCCTCAGTATACTCAGCTGTGAAATAGGAGTATAGTATTTTCCTTGTCTATTTCACTGGGGAATAATAAGACTATAATGAAATCATGAATTGGCACTACATAAATCCAAAGATAATATGCAAATGTGACATTATTTTTGCCTATCTCCCCAGAGCTACATTTGAATAAAATGGGCTAATATATATGAAAATGCTATCCCATTATAATAAAAAAAATCAAGAATCATTAACGATAAGTATAACCATTCCTGGGGGGCATGGACCTGTTTGAATATTTATATGGAATGGTGATTGTTGTGCTTTTCTTTCTCATTATTAACATGATCCAAGAATTTTTTAACAATTATAATTATTGGAAATCATGTGTTTTTATCACAAAGCAAACAAAGCTCAGTGGGGACGGTTGACTTGTCCAAGGCCATGATACCACGAATTCAAGTTTTATGCTTCATAACTTTATGCATTTTTTCTAGACCATAAAGTGATGGATTTTTATATATTATGAAAAAAATTAGTTGCTTCTTCTGAGTATTTGAATTTTAAAAGTCATCTATCAGCCCAAAAGTTTACAAAAGAACCTGTAAGCCAGTTTTCCCAGTTCTCTGGGGAATTATACAGAAAGGTTTTCTCTTTTTAATTTTATGTATTTACTTATTTATTTACTGGTGTTTGATAGACCTTATTTGTGCTTCTGAATGTTCCTTCATAATCTCTGGGATGGATCTCATTCTCAACCTCCCTCCTTTCTTTGATTTCCCCAACATTCTCCAGATCCCAGGGGTTTCTTTTCCTGGCCCCCTGTCTGGGAAGCCAGGGCTTTACTCTTGCCATTTTGCTGTGCTGTTCCTGAGCTGAAATTTGCCTCTGTGTCCTATGGTAGGAGGATAGAGAGAGGGAAAAAGACAATAGGGATTTCCCTGCTCCCATACATTCTGGAATTTGAACGTCTCCTAGTTCTGTTTTCCTGTATGCTAGTATTTCACTCACCACCATTTACCTCTCCAGATGCTAACATTTGTTCAAATTGTAAACTACTAAAATAAAGCTGGACTAAATACTCAAAAATTGTCCTGAAAGAGTGTAAATATTTTATAGGAATAATTTCAAAACAGAAACTGTGGATGAAAAGCTTCCATAGATCATAATTATTTTTGTTCTCTGGTTGAAGTTGGTTATTGTAGCCTACAGAGGGTTGTTATTTTGAATGAATTGAAGGTTCATGAATATATTCTACCCCTTTAACTAATAATAGAATAAAGGGTTCTATTGTCAAGTATACCAGTAGCAAATAACAAAGCCCAAGAAGATATATATATATAGAGAGAGAGAGACCATTTTGAGGATATTGAAAAATCCTCAAATTAAAGTCAATTAAACATACTGAAATTGAAGATGTTTTACTCTTTTGTTTTCTTCTTCAGTAAACACATAAGGGCAATTATATCTGTCCAATTATAATCACTTATCACTTGGCAACCATAAAATTGTAATTTCTACTGAAAGACAAATAATTTGATATCCACCTCTCAAAAATAATGAATGTTATATATCTTATTCAACTGACAGGTGGGTCAAACAGATTCTTTCCAGTATCTTGAAACATATATCTTTTGGCTTGATGATAAATGGCATCCTCAAAGAAAAAATCCATCCCTAAACTTCAAACAACAGCTATTTTTTTGTCTGGACTCTGACAATGGGTAAGGTATTTTCTACACTTTACAAGTACAGTGATTACAGATAGTAGGTAGTTAGATAAGATAAAGATGACCAGATAGTTACACAGACAGGAAGAATATCAGGGGAAATACCACCCCGAGATATTACACTTTGATATGCTAATTACTTGGAACTGAAAGCACTTGAGGAACAGTGGATGTAGGCAGAGGCTTTGTCTGAGCTTCTTCTATCTGCCTAAAGATAGATCCCCCTAAAAGAACTCAATTCTCTTGAATCCCCTCCCCAGGAATTCATGACCAGGGAATTAATCTGGATCATAAGAGAGATGGGAGGTCAACACCACACCCAGACAGACTTTGACACAGGCTGTCACCTACTCTTCTAGGGTCCATTCATCTTTCCCAAAGTCATTTACTCTCCCCTAAGTTGCCTATGTACCACCTCTCCTCTCTTCTATTGTCACCAAAAGTTTGTTATTTATCTCCGAGTCTGAATCAGTAAGAACAAAGAATGAGGACAAGTGGTTTGAGGAAAAGAAAAGAGAGGTTTATTAAGAGCATCAGACTAACCTCTCGAAAGACCGCTGTCCCTCCTTTAAGCAGAAAAATAAGGCTTTTTAAAGCGGGGGTTTCAGAGGTTGGGCTTGGTTTCTGTGACCAGTGTCACATGTTGTGGCTTTGGGCTATTGTTGTTTAACTGTAGTTGGCGGTTTTGGTCAGCCCTATTTCTGGTAAAGATGATCTTGTGACCTCTCGACAATTCTGTTGAGCCATCTCTTGTGGTTTAAGATACTAGAAAACAAAGAACATTTTTCTGACCCTTTGATTACTGGCCTTGGGCAAGAATTCAGGTTTTAATTCCCAAAAAGGGTAGGAGTGGGGGTTAAAGACACGACTCGTAATACATTTTGCCCCTTTTCGAATCTTTACCTCTGTCATACTGTGAGGAGGGTTTTTAAACTTCTAGATCTCACTGAGTTTTTTTGAGTATTCACTTTTCTTTCATGTAGTGCCCCTGTGCACATAATATTTTTGTACACCTTTTCTCCTGTTAATCTGCCTATTGTCAGTTTATTTCATAGATTCAATTATTGAACCCTCAAAGAGTAAAGAGAAATTTTTCCCTTCCCCGAAGTTTGATTGATGGACAGATAGATAGATTAGATAGATAGATAGACAGACAGATAGGTGATAGATCTGTAGAAGTCAAATGTTTTAAGAAGTTATCTCCCCTGTGTTACAGAGCTTACATTTGCTGGTCCTGCGCAGCACTGACTTGGGGGAACTTACTGAAGAAAAGGTTCTATGTGACTGGGGACTGAAATGGGAATATTCATAAAAGAACCATAGGTATCAGACAAAGGGAAAAATAAACACTTAGCAAATTTGAGACCTACATAGTATTAAAAATAATAATTTACAAAATACAGTGCTGTCTCTGAATACGATTGAGATTATTTTATCAGTCTGTTTAATCATAATTCAAGGGAGATGTGATTAACTACTCACATTTTATATACCTGCTAAACGAAGTTCAGAGCAATTAGGTGCTTTATCCAATGTTACATTACACAGGAAAAAAAAACTTATGAATGATAGAATAAGATTTTTCATTGCTTCATTGACTCCACGTCCTGGGGGCCCTTTCCACAAAGTAACATGATGCAAGATTCAGAAGGGAGCTGAATCTTGGAGAATTGAAAGGTAGGAATAAAAGTTAATATAAGAGCAAAAAGAACTCATGCACACGGAAAACAATGTGAGATTATGGAAAGCAGGGTAAATGTCCTAAAATCATGTAGAAAGTCAGGATTTGAAATTGTCTTTAAAGAGAGACAGATGCAAATATAACCACCTAATTAAAGGTTCACTGCTAGTTAGATAATAATTACAACAAAACAAACCACAACTTTGTTACAGATGATTCTCTAAACAGTAGGAAGATGGCATTTATATGTTTCTCTCTACCAAAAACACTGGAAATGCTTCTCCCTTTATGAGTTATATAATAAAAGAGAGAATAAATATAAAGATATTGATCATATGCTTTGGATATAAATAGTTACCATAGCAATATTCTTTCCCTAAAACATAAATCAATTAATCACATTGTCCGTATTTTCCTATTATTTCTTCCTTTCTTCCATTTCTCAAAAATATTGAAGTTCATTTCTAAACTGGATTCTAAATAGTCTTTTTGCCTAGATTTACAATTATCAATTTTTCCCCAGTATCCATTTTTATATCTTGCCTTCAAATCAGCTTTCTAACTTTCCACTTACTATTCAGCTTCTCAAGTCAAAAAAAATTAAGAAAGGTCCCTAGGCTCCTCAAAAAAAATTAAGAAAGGTCCCTAGGCTCTTCATATTCAGGTTAATTTACAATGTTCCACCAGATAGTTCTTAAAGACACATTTGATTTGGCTTCCCACCATTTCCTGCTAATGACCCATCACATCACCCAGCTGAGGTCTCTGGCAGGTTTTCTAGTTTCCAAGCAGCATCACCCAGTGTGATGTTTTTCTCTGGTCTCTTAGCAAATCGTTATGATTCTCAGTTTTGACCAAGGAAAAGCTGTTCTTTGAATTTGACTCTTAAATACGTTTTAGAGCTGGTGACATCTGAGTTACAATGCCTTGTGCTATATCATCTACCCTTTGATTGTTTATATTTCTTTGTAGTGTTCGTATCTATTTAATTTAACTTGTTTTAAAACACACATAATAATGTGTGATGTGCTTTGGTAACATTACATTTTTTTTCTTTTATGAATTCAGATTTAAAAATTTTTATTAATTGCATATTGTGTAGAAGATATGGCATAAAACCCCACTCATATCCTTTGTAGTTTTCCCAGTTCTCCTGCACATACTGGCCTTTTCTTTATCTTAATTACCACAGACTGCATTCACATCAAATAATATTCTCTAAGATATATTCTATGTATAATGGCTCTCAATTATAGCTACAACTACTCTGGGGAAACCCGCCATTGGTGAAATTAAAATCTATGTTTTTACCAAAAGCATAAAATGTATATTCTGGTTACTTACTACTATAAATGATTGTCAAATATAAAATACGCACATATCCAAGAAGTATAATATGACTTCTGATTTATTTAAAAATTGAATTGAAAACAACAAAGAGCTAAGCCGCGACACATATTTCACAGTTAAAATAAGAAATTTGTTTCCCAGGTAGCTCATTTTGGAGTGTGTAACCACATTTATCTAAACTCTCTTACCCTACCCAGTCCAGCACACTGCACAAATGAACTAATGGCAAGCAAACTATTGACCTTACCTCTTCCCAAAGATTTGGCCCTCATCTTAAAAGCAGCAATAAATCGTCAAATTTCCCCACACTGCTCATCACTAGTTTGCAGAATCAGCATTCTGGACCATGCAGACTATATTTCCAGAAATAATGCATTCCCAAAGCAATATTCCCAGATATGCTGAGTCAGCATGCTGAAGGCCAAGCAACACAAAGAGATGCCTTTAAATATTGTGTCTGAGCCAGGGTTTGTCAGTAGAGATGAGTATTCAATATGTACACAAAAACATACAGGTGGCCAGAATCTTTTAACCTAACACTTGTCACATACATGTAAGTGCCTGAAGTTTTTTACTTGATTAGGGAACTTGTTAAGTTTCTGTCTATGAAAGATGGAAAATCATTAAGTTGTTTTTATAAATCTCCAAATCTGATGCATTAGTGGGATTATAAGATTTGGCAAGATGATCTATGATGTTTTGACTTATTTAAATCAATGGAACCTTTGATGCTATCACATTGTTAAAACATATATTTTGATTTATCATGCCTACTTTAGAAATACAATGGCTATCGATTGAAAAGATAGCCATTTATTGGAACTCTGAGAGCTGGTTATCCATTCTATATTTACCTAGACTTACAGGTATGAATAAAATGATCCCTAGATGGTTATAACTAACAGCTTTGGAGTTATCTGTGAGCTGCATCTATACCAGGTTGCTATCACCATTAAAAACATAAGCTGAGAAGGCATCATCATCAGACTTTCACTGTATACCCATTGGCTTCTCCACATCTCCCTCTTATATTTATATTGAGTAACTCAGATTCTGCTTCTCCCTCTAGTGTCACACCCTCAATGAAAAGAAAACATTCCTTCAGCGATAATTTTGATAACTATTTTCATTCTACATGTATTTATAATTTATTAGAATATCCACATTCCAGCACAACCCTATATTATTTGGTTCTGTTTTGTCTTTCCCATATGAATTTCCTGAAAGGGGAGAGGGTGGAACAATCAAGAGTGATAGAAGCAGTGCCTGTTAAAGGTAAGTGTCATTTTCATCTGTGAAATGCAAACTAAAATTAAATCAGGTGTCACTACATATCCATCAAATTGGCTATAATTAACAAGACTGACATTATCAAGTGTTATCAAATACATAGAACAACTGAAACTTTTCTAAATAGTTAGTGAAAATGCAAATTCACTTAACCATTTCCAAAAACTATTTGGCAATATTAACCAAGATTAAACATATACCCACCCTGTGACTTACCAAGTCCATCTTTAGGGATATTTCCAAGAGAAATAAATGTATATATCACCGAAAGACACACACAAGTATGTTCATGACAGCTTTGCTAATAATATCCCCAAAGTGGAAGCAACCCAAATATCTGTTAATGGCACATGGATACATATACTGTGGTTTGTTCTTATAATGGGATATTATAAGGTAATAAGAAAAAAATTACTTAAACATACATCACATGGATAAATTTCACAGTCATCACATTAGGCAAAAGCCATATGTAACAGAATGCATATTATATAATTTCATTACACCAAGTTTGAGATTAGGCCAAATTGATGATGATAGAAGTAAGAAAGTTTACCTCCAAAGTGGTAGAAGGACAGCAAGGTGCATGAGGGAAACTTGGGGTAATACATATGCTTTACATCTGGATGTTGGAGGTGATTATATGAGTGTATAATGTGTGAAAATTATTAATCTGTACACCTAAGATTTATGGACTTAGCAAGTGAATTGTACTAACTGTATTTTAAGTCACAATTTTAAACAATAGACATTAATATAAATACACAATTTAGAGTAAACTTTTCTCATTTCTAAGAGGTGGACCTTTGGCAAACTACCGTGTTGATTAGCACAGTAGATAATATATGCCTGGAAACATTATTAGTTTGAATGATAATAATCATGGTTCCAAATTAACATTTCTACATGGTATAAGGTAGGGTTCAAGTTCATTTTATTAGCTGAGGGTTTTTTTTCTGGGTGCACTGTCAGCAGCTGGGGGAGTGAGTCTTTCAGTTCTTGTCTTTGTTTTCTGTTGCTTATAACAGAATACCTGAAACTCGATAATTTATAAAGAAAATAAATTTATTTCTTACACTTATGGAGGCTGGGAAGTCCAAGGTCAAGGGGGCACATCTGTTGATAGTCTTTTTGCCGGTCTGAAGCATCTCCAGGCAACATGAGGTATCATATGGCAAGGGGCTGAGTCTCTCTTCCTCTTTTTATAAAGACACCAGTTCTCATGGTAAACCATTAATCCATTAACTCATTAATCCATCAATACATGAATGGATAAATCCATTCATGAGAGCAGAGTCCTCATGACTTAATCACCTTTTAAAGGCCATACCTCATAGTACTCCCACATTGGGGATTACATTTCAACATAAGTTTTTGGGGGGATCTTTCAAACCATAGCAGGAATGAAGAGGCATCTGAGCAGTGCAGCACAGCATTCACTACAAGAGGAGAAAACAGAACACAGTTTTTCTCAAAGTAGCTTACAAACAAAAACTTCAAGCAATGAAATACAGTATAAATGCAATCCAGAAAGTGAAACAATTTGAGTTACTAAATTGTGTTTAGAAGTTGAAATATGACTTCAATTCCCCTTTCCATATATAATAATAAAATTTCAACTGGCTACAGGTCTCACTTTATTCATCAAAATATACATTTTACTGATCATTCTTAAATGCCTTAACAGTCATATAAATTCTGTATTTACATAAGAAACATTTGTAGTTGAATCTAGAAAATTTGATTCATAATTCGGTTTCTACAAAGCTTCCTATTAGAATTTTCTTAGACTTGCCTTGTGTTTTAACTCTGCATAATGAAAACTATGCTGTCTTACAGTACCATCGGTAAAATGCATTGAATAATCATGTAAAATATTTTTCGTTTTTCTGAAAAGAGTATCTTCTATTAAAATTTCTGAAATAATGACTTTTATCATAAATAGTCCAAAGCAATGACTATATCATTGTTATAATAGTCCATCGCTTACATCAATCTCTAAGAAAACTTGACATTTACAATGATAGTTACAAAAATATGGCCTGCGCATTAAATTAATCTGATAATAGAAATCAGAATTATCTCTAGAAATCTAAAGGAAAGAACTTCAAAAGATATGAGGATATGTTCTTAGTAGTTCTGTTCAAGACCAGAAAAATAGGAAAATCCAAAATATCCTATGAAATCTAAAACAAACAAACAAAAAAAACAGATGAATTCATGATTGTGGGGTGTGGGGAAACTTCCCTTTTACCCTGGAAGGTCCACTGAAAGATCAACTCACATTAAGACAGATTAATTACAGAAAGAGATTTATTTACACTGTGCACTGGGAGAATCACAGAGTGATTACCCATGATCCCTTGGGGTCCAGAAATTTATAGTCCCTCATTTTAGAGGGGAAGGGAAGATGAGGAATATAGGTAATTCTCTTCAGGGCCAAAAAATGGTTGCCAGGGACAATGGGTAGATACTTGGGAAAATAAATGGATGGGGGAGGGGCGGGAAGAGATTGACTTGTAATTCTCTTAAATTAAATTAATCTAAGAGACAGGTATTACATTTAAAATTATTTCGTCCAGGTCTGGTTGCATTCTTGATTTCCTTTCCTGCAATATACTGAGATAACAGGGAGAGTAAAGAAATTCAGTGGTTCTTTTGATGGGCCCTGTCTGGTTTATGCAGATAGAGGGAAAGCTCATTCCAAGGCCTGTTCATCCCTCAAGGCCTTTAATTCAAAATATTCTTTGTACCAACAGTCATGTTTTGGGTGAAATTTCCTGAGCTCCTTCTTGATCAATGAAAGAACACCATATGTTTGAGAACTGCAAAGTAGCCTGAGCCAGGGTCATTATTTTCCCTTTGCACATGGCTAGGATGCCTTTATTTTTCTCAGTGGAAGGACAGAAGATGTGCGTGAATGTGGAATTTCTGACTCGAAAATTGTCAAATATAATTACCTTAGAAATATAATTTCTAGCAAATTCTAGAATGCTAATAAATTCTAGAATTCTGATAAAATTAGAAAAGTCACATATCACCTTCTCAGTGAGGCTTTTCCTCACTGTATAAAATATCAAAACTTCTTTTGCCTCCACTGTAACAGAGGAAATGGCCTGAAAATAAAAAAGAGGAGAAAGATTTTCTGTCTTTTTAAAATGTCCCCCACACTTTTGGGAACTTGCAGCCTGGCCTGCATCCCTGAGGCAGGTTAAGTCTTTTGTTAAAACTCCCAGGTGGCCGCCAGCCCTCTGGCTGGCAGGGTTCACAGGCTTTGTTTTTGGCATAGATGGGATGATTAGAATAGCTAACCACAGTAATTGCCTGAAGCTGAGAACCCTCCCTTTAAAAGCTCTGTATTTCTGCCTGTGTTCAGGAAAATTGGGGACTTTGAGCCGAGAAGGTCTACCATATTTCCTCCTTTGCCGGCAAAGTAGACTCTCTGTTTCCTTCCTTCCTCAAACCACTTGTCCTCGTTATTCGGGCTCGTGGACAAGTGGCCAGGCTTTTGTTAACACCACCACCGCTCTCACCTGGCATGCCCATAATTTTTTTTTTCCTTAGCTCTTGTTTATTTTATGACTTATTTATTTATTTTGAGTTTTCTTGATCCTTCCACTAGAACGTAAGCTCCATAAGCAGAGGCTTTTTCTACATTTGGATTTTAGTGATTCCCATTTTTGTTTTTCCTAGCAAAAAAGCATATAGAATAATGAGCTCCGACCATACCATTTAAAACAACCTTTTTTTAATTAATTATTTCTTTAAATTTTTTTTTAAATTTTTTATTTCAGAGTATTACAGGGGTACAAACTGCAAACTAGTACAACCTCTATGGAAATTAATATGGAGATACCTTAAAGAACTAAAAGTAGAACTACCATTTGATCCAGCAATCCCACTACTGAGTACCTAAAACAACCTTTTTTTATCTTAAACACTTTGGGGCAGTGTTTCTCAACGTCAGCACCATCAACATTTCAGACTGGAAAATTCTTTGTAGTAAGGAGCTGTTCTGTGCCTTGTAGGATGTTTTGTAGCATCTATAGCTTCTACCCAGTAGATGCCAGTAGCTCCTTTTCTCCAGTGGTGAGAACCAAAAATGTCTCCAGATATAGCCAAATGTCCTCTGGGGAGCAAAATCACCCCAGTTGACAAACACTCTTGTAGAAGATTTAGTAACCACATTTTAGTTGGTGATAATTGGGAAAGTTCTGTACACCTGAATTCTGAAGCTGTTGGGGAAAAAATGTGTTCAGAAAACAGAGATCACCTAGATAGAGATTAAACGTAGAATGTGGCTTGGATCATTAGGGAAGCAGCCTTGCTAATCTTGGCTCCAGGATTAAGCAGATTTACCCACCCTGGCATAAGCAGTCCTGGTAAGTGCAGGCCTCCACTCTCAGAGCCAATCTGCTCTGCTCAGATTACCACATGGTGGATCCAGGAGGTATCCAGCCAGGAGGTAGATAAGGACACACTCTCCCCATTAGGTTGACAGATCCAAAAAGGTATCCAGATTCACACAGGCTCAATTGTTTTGGCCTTCCAAGGAATAAGGAATGAGAGAGGCCAAGGGTCCACTTGAAAAGCTGGACCATCTCTTTATGCCCTGCAATTCCACTCTGCACCCCACTCCAACCTGTCTTTGTCCTTACAGGCTGACTTCTACAAAATGTCAAACTGAGCTCCTCGTCCCTCTAGATCTCAGATGAGTTCATCCAGAGGAAGGCACCAGTGGGAAGTAGGAAGACAGGAAGAGAAAGTTGAGGGCATTTGTTCTGTCAGCTACTTCTCAGTTAGCTTTCATTTTTCTGCGTAGGGCCACAGCTCCTGTTGTGCAGCCTTCCCATATGCCAAAGCTGTAGATCTTTCTGGGTTCTTCTGGTAAAGCTCCTTCCAATCAGACCCTGAGACCTAGAGCTTGTACAGGTTTCCCACTGTCCTTAGCCCCGGGGAGCTTCACCATCCTTTGTTGGTTTCACTTAACCATGCCAATGCCTTCTTTAAACTCTGTTCAGTTGCACTTGCCTCTTTTTAAACCTTTATATTTGGAAAAATTTTCAAAATCATAAAACAATTAAGAATTGATATGAAAGATTTTATATTTCTTTATCCAAATTCATCAATTTTTAACGTGATATTTGTTTTACATTGACTCTTTCTCTTCATACTTATATGAATAATTATGAAAATAATTTCCATAAAAAATTCCCCGTAATACTTTAGTGTCTCCCTTGTAATAAATAGATTCTTTCACATAAGCCCAGTGCAGTTATCAAATTGAGGAAATTTAATATTGATACATCGATTAAAAATTTTGTTTTTCAATTGTTCCAAAAATGTTTTTATAGCACTCCTTTTACTCTGTTAGAGGCTCCAGTCCAGAATCATGTGTCCCAAGCACTACTTTTGAGTATGCTGTTTCCTGATGGGACCATAAAAAATATAATTCATATTAAAAGATGAAAAGTGAGGAATAAATGCCAAGTGTCATGATTGGAATTATGAATATGAAAGTTATTAATATTTCATTTTTGAGCTACACATTTATTGCCTCAGAAAAGTGTCTCTATTTATTTAGTGTTCATTAAGTTTCAGCTCCATTCAGAGCCATGCATGTAGTAGGTGCTAATAATTGGGAGTTGGGAAGAGGAAGACATCAAAGAAATAAAAACAATTAATAATCCTTATGACTAGGAGTTCTAAGTTTAGCAGACAAGGTTTGTTTTCCCTTTCTTTTTTCCCCTATGACAACAAAAAAAATAATGTAACTAGGACTTACAAATTCAAAATATCCTATTGGAGAAGAGTGACAAACACCTGGACAGAGTTCTGCTATTTCACCGCACTCTGTGGCAGACATCAAAACTTAATCATGGAACATTCATACTAAACCCAGTTGTTATCTCAGAAGCTTTCACAACACAATAAGCAGTCATTATCAACTGATCAAAGCAGACATCCACAATTTTTCCCATCTCTAATCTAGGAATAAGTAATATGTTTTGCAAATAATTTGAAAGACTCAGATATGAATTAAGGGAAGGACACCAGCCAAGTCAGCCTGTAGCCACTGCAAAAAGATTCACTCAAAACAGTAACACCAGCAAATACAGAAAATTTGAGTGAAAGCCTTTTTACTCAAATACGAGAGAGCTTTATTTATTTTGTCTCTTGTTTTGGGGAACACAGTTTATTGGAAGCAAAACCAAATAACAATCTGTTTTCATATTCAGGCTCTAAAGTTGAAGAGGTGCCTTCATTATAACCTTGAAAGAATGTGATAATGACCCAGTCACCAGGCTTAACCACAGAGTGGACAAAAAAGAGCCACAGAGAGTTTTCGAAAGTCCAAGTCAAATTAGAGATGTAAATACAACAAGCATTAACATCCTAAGAACATGAAACAGAACTCCAAGCCATTCAGCCCAAACTGGCCAAGGGCACTAAGGCAGGCAGAGTCCCTAATAGTAATGTCTGAGTCATGGTCAAGAATCTGCATTATTCTAAACTACCTATGAGCTTAATTTGAAAGCAAATCAAGTTCTTGTTTATTGGTTGTTTACTATCTTTTAATTTTTTTTTGTTTTTTTTGTTTTTGTTTTTGTTTTTGTTGTTGCAGCTGTCACCAGATCAAAGGCTGTTTAACATTCCGGAGCTGATCAAGAAAGGCAAACACAAAGTGATCTTGGGTTTCCAGGAGAAATGGCATCTATTCCATTAAGGCTTACTGTATAAGAGTGAACAGAAGGAGAACATTATTATAGACTTTGCCTCAGGGCATTCAAATGAAAATCACATTTCACTATTGTGATTGCATTTGCAATACACAAAACAGAGAAACAGAATGTGACAGGCTGCACATAGAACAATCTTCCTACCTTTAATTTTCCCGTTCTCAAGGGAAATCTGACTAAATCATGCAAATTTCTTACTTCCAACTTAGAAAAAAAAAATAGGCATATATGTGTATGTATAGATGTGTATGTATATGTAAAAATATATAATATTTGTGGGTTGTTTTATAAAATATATATATATATATAATTCCTGAGTTGTGTATTTAAGTTATAGTTCCTGAGTTAAAAAGGAAAACTCTCTGAAACAACAGCACAGGCACTTTCCCAAAGAAAGATGGCTTAACTCTGATAATAACAATAGTAGGTAAGCTATTGAATCTGTGCATTTACCCCTCCATGAAGCAGAACATATAGCAAGGCACAAGCCTACACAAGGCTGGCTGTGGATACTGACAATGTAGGGATGTGTTTACGTAGTAAAGTTTTAATTTCCTGCTTAAGTTGCTTAAGTCACTTAAACTTACAAAACTAAAGGTTATAAGAGAAGATTCATAGAAGTAGGGAAGAGAGAGAGTATAGGTAGGTACTGGTGTCCTGACAAATGTAAAAGCGGGAACTATTAGGAATGAAATAGAGAGTAGTGCCAGGAAGTGAGAATACTGAACACAGATTTTTTCACCCTCTTCACATTACTGACCATTCTTTCTCTACTGATTCCATAACATGATAAAACCAGTTAATTCCTAGCTCTTATACTTGAATATGGAATTTCACCTGAATTCTTCCAAAGGAACATTGTAAGTGCTCCTCTTTCTTTCCAAGATTAGCATTATGAAAAAAAACAATTCCATGTGGAAATTATCAGACAAACCGCTTTGTAACTTTCCTTTTCTCCTCTTTTCCTTTTTCTTTTCTCCTCCTCCTTCTCCTCCTTCTCCTTCTGCTTCTCCTCCTCCTCCTCCTTATTCTTTTTATTATTCATTATATACATGAATTTAAAAAAAAATGTTTTAGCACTAAGTGAGTCAGTTTGAAGTAAGGGATTTAGTCCACAGACTATACAGTCATACCTCCTAGAGCAAAGCTTGGCACACTTTCTCCATAAGGGATGCATTGTAAATATCCAATGACTAAGGTCTTTGCCAACCTTAAGGTTTCTGTTGGAACTACTCAACTCTGATGTTGAGTTATAAACAATATGTACATAAATAGTTGTGGCTGTGTTCCAACAAATATTTATTTATGGACATGAAGTTTAAATTTCATATGATTTTCATGTGTCACAAATTATTATCCTTTTGACTTTTTTTCACTCATTTAAAAATGTAAGAACAATTCTTAGTTCGCAAGCTATACAAAAATATTTGGCAGGCCACATTTTGCCCACAGGCAATAGTTTATTTCCTCAGTCTGTCCTAGAGTTAAATACTATCCCATCACCTGCCACTTATGTATTCTTAGTCAAGCTACTTTACCTTTCAAGTTTTTTCATCTATAAAATAGTCAATTGTTTTATTGACCGTAGCTATCTCTTGGGAGTTTTTTTAGAATGAAAAGTGTTCAGATATCCAAAATACTAAATACTGCCTTTCATATAGCAAGCATTCAATAAATGCTACCTGTTATTATTACAAAATTTAAATATTAGTTACTTCTATGTACTTTATTCAATTTGCCCCTATTAGTAATTTATGAGACAATCTCATTATAATGTAGTTCAAATTGAGTTGTATGAGCTTGTCTGGACTTTAAAAAAATAGGTAAATTATATTTTAATTAGTTTTGACTAATTCAGAAGATCTACCACAAAGAAGAGAGAAAAAGATGTGTGTGTGTGTGTGTGTGTGTGTGTGTGTGTGTGTGTATGTGAGAGAGAGAGAAATCATTAATTGATAACCAATATGTCTCATGATTGGTCAATATGTCTCATGATTGGTGCTAAGAACCTTGTATATAATTGTTAATCTAGTATTTATTATAAGTCTTTGTCATACAGTATTCCCCATTAGACACTGAAGAGAGACAAAGCTGAGAGAGTAAATAATTTGATGAATGCCACATAGCTAAGCTAGTAATTGCCAAATCAATGCAAAAATTACGTGTGTTTGATTTCAGTTATAGCTCTTTCAGTCACTACTGTGACAGCTGATGATATGAATTGAGTCATTCTTGTCATACCCAACTAAAACAGAGCCTAGAGGCCGGGGGAAAAAGCACTCAGGGCATATAACATTGCACCAAGAATGTACTCTCTGCAAGCCTGGCTGCTGAAACTGCCTGCTGTAGCCTAAAACCAGTTTTATCTAATGACTACTGAAAAAACCTTCTAAGACTATAATATTAGTTTTACCCACTGCTGTCACTCACCAGAGCTTGTCAACTCCTCAAAACCTTACTAGTGCCAATGAATTTCTTGAAGAGCAGTACATAAAATTTCTCCTTTTTATAAAAACTCTAACCTTCTCTTTGTTCTTCAGACATACTAAAGACCAGTCTGGCCTATGTATATAACTCTGAATTGCAATTATTTCTTCCAAAATAAAATGTTTTAATTTCAGATATTTGTTACTATATTTTATTTAATTTTTATACACTTGGTGTCAGAAGTAGGATTCCAAACTGATTCACCTAAGAGAAAACCACTGGCCCTTGGAACTATGATGTGAAGTACACGTACTGTGGCCCTTTGAGCCTCCTTTCACAGGGCACCTCTTCTCCCCTTGATGAATCTCTCTTGTTCTGAAGTCCCAATTTTGGTTGAGCTCTGTTTTATTTGGGACTTGGGCAGGGAGGGATATTTGCCCTTCCTGTCTGCTCTGACTGGGATATGTCCTATATGAGAAGACTCTTTTCCTCCTGGCAAACCCCAGCTGTGAGGTCTTGGTGAAGGGATTTTCTCTTTGAGTTGAGGCATCAGAGAAGGGGTATTTTTTTTCTCCTCTTCAGTTGGAGAAAGTGGCTTATCATCCTTCTTGGTAAGTACATACTTTATTTTCTGTGTGTGCTTGTGTTTATTTGGAATTTTTATATTCAGTGCTTGTATTTAATTGGCTTTTGTTTGTTTGCATTGAACCAGAGTATCCACAAAATGGGCTCTAAAAGTTCAAAGGCATGTCAAGATATTTACTAGGACTTCAGCTGATAACATGTTCAAACATTATAGGGAACATTCAAGCACTCTATTGTTCTTAAAACTAAGCTAAGAGATTATAACTATAAAATCATACACTCCAAATAGCATATTTGTATCTCATTGATGTCTCGGGGCAAACAAAACCCGATTAAATGAAAGAAAGAGAAAGAAAAAGAAAAAGAAAAAGAAAGAAAGAAAGAAAGAGCAAGGAAAGAAAGAAAGAAAGAAAGAAAGAAAGAAAGAGAAAAGAGAAAGAAAGAATAAAGAGAAGAGAAAAGAGAAAGAAAGAATAAAGAGAGAGAGAGAGAAAGGAAGGAAGGAAGGAGGGAAGGCAAAAAGAAAGGAAAGAAGGAAGGAAGGGAAAAACCATTCAGGACTCAAAGATTGCTGAGCTACAAAATACTGTCTCAAAGCTAGCTAAAATTTTTTCCTCTCCAAAGCTTTACCCTCCCCTTCTTATAATTCTTCCTCTTTATCCTTCTCTAAGCTAAAATATGTTTTTTTTCAAAATTCCTCAGCTATTCTGGCATACTGACTTCTATGTAAAATACTTGAAAACCAGAAGATATAAAAGAAAATCTTTTTGACCTTCATGCTATTTCTGAAAAACAAAGACAAAATTCCCATGAAAAGACATCCTTTCTGTACTAAAAGGAATGGCAACATTCTCATCAAGGACAAAAATATTGAGACTAAGAAAATTCTGTATAGACCTTGTTAGAATAACTCTTATCTTTTGAGCCTCTTCAAATAATTCAGTCACATTTTCACAGTTAACTCTTCTCTTTCAATCCAGAATGTTGATAATTGACTCTACCCAAAATTTGGCTCACAGCCTTATTAAAAAAATCTCAAAGATTAGGCTCATCCTATTTTGTCAGAGAAATAATTTCTATCCAACTGTTTTTTAATAAACTGGTGAATTTAAATTTTACCATCTCATGACTAAAATTCTAAAATAAAAACTATATGATCTTTAGGTGTATGTATATGTGTTTCAATGTGTTTATACATATATACATAATTATGTTGAATATTGTGTCTACATCATAAAATCTGGTTTGGTCAGCCAGAAATCCTTAAAATAATTTTATTCTGATTGATTTAAATAAGTGAGTGCTCAAATAAAATATATAGTCACTAACTCAAATATTTTTGTTTCTATAATCTATAACTAAATCATTGATAATTTAATTAGTTTTAAAATTGTTGATGAAATAAAATTAAAAATGTCTTTAAAATTGGCAACATACATTTTTGCTTGGTTTACTGGTTAGATAGTTTTTTTTTCAGAGTATTATGGGGGTACAAATGTTTTAGCTACAAAAATTGCCTTTGCACCACCTGAGTCAATGCTATAAATCAGATAGTTTTATATTTTCCTCTGCTAGATGCTTTAAAATCATAAAGCTATAAGCCTAAAGCAAAATGATCTTTATTTATACAATTCTTTGATAAATAAGATTAATTTAATTATTAATTTGATGAAAAACAGCTTGATTTTCTGAGTTATTGACAGGATACCCATGTATTTAATCTTAAGGATCTTACTTAGGGAAGCTGATGTTAACAGGTTATAAAATTTGTTAGTAAAATAAATAACTTAAGTACTAACTCTAATATCTCAATTTTCATAAGTACTCTACATATAATTGTTTAAAAAATGAATAAATTGGGTAATTGTACATAAAATAAAAGTTTAGAAACTTTCCATGTAATTTAAAACCTTAAAATTATGTTATGTTAAATTAAATAATAGATACTCATTAAATGTAGGAGTTATATCCAAATAAGAAAAAAGAAAACAAAACTTAAAATAAATTGCTGAATAAACATAATTTTATTTTTGACTTCTTAAATTTTATAAAAAAACAAAATATTTATATCTATTAATCAAAATATAAATTAAAAAATTATAGGACTAAGAAAATGATGAAATGTTTAAACAAGTTGAAGAAGAGTTATAAAAGATTGGTCTTATGAAGCAAGTTTTATGTGTGATCGAGTTCACTGAGATTTGAAAGAAATTGTTTATAAGATTTTCTAAAAATTAAACATCAATGTCAGGGGTGCACTAATACAAGACCAGATTCTAGTCCCCTATATTTAATACAACAAGGTTTTCTTAAAGTATTGATGTGCTATTAATAAAATTACAAAATGTTTTAATTTTTAATTCTACAATCTGTTTATTTAGCAACCATTTTATTCCTGAGATCTATTTAATTCCTCCAGTTTCAGGTTAAAAATGCTTTTTTCTTCATTTAAAATTAATTCTATTACTCGAGGTAGATTTTTACTTTTCAAATTTCTCAAATTCTTATCTCAGATGTTCAACTTTTGTTGTATCTCACTGCATGTGATTTGCAGGTCATACATCATTGCCTTCAGTTTTTTCTCCCTTGAGAAGGCCTGGGATGATAACTTTTTCTAACTTTTTTGTCATTTCTTGTAACACTTTTCTCTGGTTTCAACTTTGCTATTATGGCTGATAGTGAAATGTTTATCTCAAAGCCCTAGAAAAGTAGCATTTTCCTCCATTTGATTTTGTACTCTTGGCTTTTCTGGATGTATCTGAATTGTTATACTCATAACTTTGGAAACAGTCTTCCTGTGTCTAATTAATTCAAGTACCCTTTTCTTCAGGTTTGACTTCCAGGTTATCTAAAGGAGCTTCCCATAAGAAGAAACAATCACACTGTAGAAAGGATTTTTTTTTTTTTTTTTTTTTTTGCCTTTCTGGTAGCTGACCTAAGAAACAAAGATTTTACATTTTGCCAAAATAATTTTCTTTATTTCTTTTATTAGATATTTGATTATTTAGGAAAACTGAGCTTTAAACGAGTTAAGATTTTTATATCCATGCAACTTTCTGTATTGCTTTTGAAGTATTTTGATTATCACTCTGGTTAAAAGAATGACTATTATTTTACAATGATCTGTGATGGTGTTTTGATTAAATGTTTTAAGCCTTCAGATGTCTTTGACAACTGTCTCTAAAATCAAATCCTAAATTAATTCTTCTTAACTTAAAATTAATTTTGTATTTTTCCAATTGGGCTCCTGGAAAGATCAAAAGATTTATCTCTCATCTTGTAGAAATGCTAAATTATCAGGTTTATTTGATAAATTATATAAGAAATGTTGCCAAATGATAAGTGATACTAGATTTTCTTTTAGTTGCCCTTATATATATCTTGTTAATATAAATGTTTCAAAAAATATATAATTGATAAAAATCTAATGTTATCAGTCATAATTCAGATTATATTAAAATGCTATACCTAATAGAAATAACAAAATTTTATTGTCAATTGTAAACAGTCATTAGATTTTTAACCATAATTTTTCTAAGTTTTTGTTACCCAAAGTTATTGTTTTGAATTTTTCTCTAAAAACATTTTTAATCAGGATTATGGGAAAGCCTCAAATAAATACTTTTTAATATAGATTTCTGATAACTTTAAGATCAATGAACGAGGCAAAATTTTCCAGAACTCTAATAAAGAAACTGACGGATTCATAAAACTACTAATGGAGATCAAGCAGAATATATATTGATTGCATGAGATTAAATAACTGATGAACATAATGTTTTTATAACTGTTATTTAAAACAATGTTGTTTCTTTATTTAAATGTTTTGTTTTCCAGATTTAAGAAAATTTTCTCTCTTAAGCTGTCTATAATTTATGGTAATTTGGTAAAGAATACCTTTGTAAACAGAAATAAAAGCATTTGCCTTTTTTTATTCTTACTTGTTGCTTCCAAGAGTTTCAAAACCATTTTCATTCTTATGGCAGTATGATTATGTATGTAAGTCCAGTGAAAATCTGTTCGTTCCTTATAGAAGAATACAATTGAAAACAATGGTTATATTACCAAGGATTTAAATGAAATGTCATATTTAAAAATATGCATAAAATGCCTGACTTCAAGGATTTCCAGTATTATAGTGAATAAATAAAAAATGTCACTTCCTATCAGGTCCAGGAAACTTAAAACTGTAGATAAAATGTAAAGCCTGCATGTGGCTTGTCCTACTTAACCTTGAGAGGTTTTTAAATCTGTGATTCCTATATGATTAATATAGAGAAAAAGTTATGTTTCCAAAGAAAAAATATAGCATACATTTTACTAAATTGTAACACTACACATTGTTTTTGAGTTCTTGTTAGACTAAACTGGATCCTAAATTTTTCTGGGTTCCTCTAATCCAACTTTATCCTATAAAATTATCAAAATGAGAACTGCTCTATTACTAAAGGCTTACAAGCTGATACTAGATAATTTTTAAGAAGCAGTTCTAGTGCCTGACATGTTGGCCACAATCAAGTTTCATCAAGCAGTCTGATGTCATAATGAAAGACATTCAAAGTGCAATCCAGGGTGAGAGGCTCATGTTTTCCATGCTATAACAGATTTTTTCTAAGACATCAGATAAAGACTCCCTATCATAATGAGTCTTTTCTCTGCTTTAATGGTATCTTTTCCATTTTAGCTGAATAATCCTGTAATTAAAATTTCACAATCAGTAACTTCTATAGGTAACTTAACAAGACCTGACCTAAGAAATCTTTTTAGCCAACTTAGTGGGCAACTTTGCAATATCCCTAGCACAACTTTTTGTTCAAATTTTACTGGTGATTCATTTTATAAAGTTGACATTTTTTAAATTTAATTCAACCAAGTCATAAAATGCTACTCAATGGCTGCATTGGGTCTCACTTAGTTTCCTCCTTGGTTTTTTGACTTGTTTAGTTTGTTGCTGTTAGTCTTGGGCTCTTAGCTTAAAAGCACTGAGCAATCCAAATTGATTATATTAGTATTTTTTGTATAATGATTTTTAATTAATTAATTTCAAAATATTATGGGGGTACAAATGTTTTTGGTTACTTGGATTGCTTTTGTAATGCTTGAGTTAGGGCTATAAATGTCCCCATCACCCAAACAGTGTTCATCATACCCATTAGGTAGGTTTTTGCCAATCCCCTCCTCCTTCTTCCCCATGCTTAATTTCCACTGAGTTTTTCTTCCCTCTATGCGCATGTGTGCTCAGCCATTAGTTCCAATTTAATAGCAAGTACTTGTGATGTTTGTTTTTCCACTTCTTAGATACTTCACTTAAAACAATGATCTCCAGTTTCATCCAAATAGTTGCAAAGACATTAATTTCTCCTTTTTATGGCTGAGTCGTATTTCCTGGTATAAATATGCCACGTTTTGTTAACCCACTAATGAATTGATGGGCACAGATCTAGAAAAAATAATTCTATATTTCATTTCAAACCAGAAAAGAGCCCAAATATCCAAAGCACTCTTAAGCAGAAAGAACAAATATGGAAGCATCATATTACCAGGCTTCAAACTATATGACAAAGCTATAGGAACCAAAACAACATAGCATTGGCACAAAAATAGAGACATAAACCAATGGAACAGAATGGAGAACCCAGATATAAAAAACATCCACATGGAGTCAACTGATCTTTGACAAAGCAGACAATATACACTAGGAAAAAAAGAAGCACTATTCAATAAATGGTACTGAGAAAATTGGATACCCACATGCAGAAGAATGAAACAGGATCCGTATCTCTCACCACTCACAAAAATTACTTCAAGATATATAAGATTTTTAAATTTTATTCTTAGTGCCTGCCTAATCTTTGTAAAATCAATTCTTCTAACCCTTCAAGATGATTGCTGATGCCTATGGATTGATCAAATGGAACTCAATGCTGGACTCCAGACAATATACTCTGAGAGGATTTTTGCTTCTGTTATCTATGTTATCCAAATGTAGCTCAGATCTCTGATATAGATCCCCATACATTCCCCTCAATGTGTGAGATTCCGCTGGGACAGGTCTATCACAGCACCAATTTACAATTAGACCTAACTGCAAGATGCCTGATCAGGCAGTGATGCTTTCAGAGAAAGATCTTGATTAAAAGGCAGACACATGAAAGTTGATCATATGAATTGAGTCAACCAACTAAAACAGAGTGAAGAGACCAGGGTAGGGGGATGCACTCAGGGCACATAACATTGCTCCAGAAATGTAATTATCTGAAAGCCTGGCTGCTGAAACTGCCTGCTGTAACCTGAAACTAGTTTTATCTGATGGCTACTGAAACAACCTACTGAGACTATAAGACTAGTTTTACCCACTGTTGTCATTCACCAATCAGAGCTTGCCAGTTTGTCAAAACCTTATTAGTGAAAATATACTTTCTTGAAGAATAATACATAACATGTCTTCTTTTTATAAAAACTCTGACCTCTTTGTTCTTCAGATATACTGAAGACCAGCTGGTCTATGTGTATTCCCCAGTTGCAATTCTTTCTTCCCAAATAAAATGTTCTAATTTTACATATTTATATCTATATTTTATTTGACTTTAATGCTACTATGCTGTTTGCCTTAAGAAGCTACAACTTAAGTCATGCAATTTTATTTATTGACATATTTGTTACTGTGGAAAATTTCATACATTAACAAAAGCATAGGAATTAATATAATGAATCCTGATGAATGTATCATTTAGCTCTAATAATAATCAACTAATGAACACTGTTGCTATAGCTCTACCTTCTGCTTCCCACTCCAGATTGAGATTTTAATTTTTAAAATACATAATTCTTGTTAATGTAATGATTCAATAAAAATGGAAGCTCAAGAACAAAATAAAAATGTTAAAAATAATAAATAATTACCAAAATCCAAACAAAACTTTGTTGATATTATCTACCAGGGTTTTATGTAAGTGAAATCATAATTTTGATGAGCAGTGTTTATAAATTTTCTTATTTATATAGACTTCACATTATTTGTACTTGATGAAACCATATATACATATACACACATATATATATCATAATTAACAATTATCCAGTTATTGAACATTAACATTTTATATTTCTTTCAATGATACAATACATTGTTTGGATGTATTGCAATGACACAGAGCATTTCACAAAATTTAGGGCAGGTTTTAGCTCCTAAACCTTAGGAGGAGTAGGGCCAGACCAGCTGTGGGGATCACAGTAGCAGAGATTTAAGGACCTACTCCCTACAATACTACTTCTCAAGTTTTAATGTGCAAATAAATCCTTTGGGAAGCTTATTAAAATGCATATTGCTACTCAATAGCCTTACAGTGGAGCCCTAGAGTCTGTATTCCCAACTAGCTCCCAAGTTATGCCAATACAGACGGTCCATGAACAGTCTTTGCTATCCCCTCCCTGTAACATGATTTAGCAATAATTTCCCCATCATCTAGCTCATATTTTTACAGTTTTAGTTTAATTTTATGTATACTTGTATAAATGCATATATAAATATGTTTTTAGTGCACAGTTTTTATATTTGTCTTTGCTTGTTTTCATTAAAATTTTTTCCAATCATTTCTATTCTTTTAGATGCATATCATTTTTAAAGTCATGAAACTCCATGAATTCATATGTGGAAGTTATCCAGAAATTGGTTTCTGATGTTAGGACAGACAATCAAATACAATTTAGAAGGGTTAGGAATAATTAAGTAAATTAACCAATAAATAATCTACTAACATCAAGGCAATATGTTAGATGCACTGGAAATAATAAATAAAAGAAATGTCCTTTTTTATTATCTTACAAAACATTCATTATCACAATAAATTTGTTTAGAATAGTTTCCTATTTTTCTTTTTATGTGTTCTTTTACATATTTCATTTAGTGACTGGGAATGACATTTCATGTGCATTTTGTTAAATGTAAAATCACATCTAAGTCAGTTCAGTTCAATTCTTTAAGAGTTTGAGTTCAATTATTTAAGATTTCTTAAGGTTAGGGTTGTCAAGCCCATCACGTCACTTCTTCCACTGTATTATGTCAGCAATGCCATTAGATGCAGCCAAATGTCTCTTTCTTGGAATTTGAGGCTCTATTTTCATAATCAAGCAATTGAGTTAACGAGAATATGACACTATCTATTTAACAATAAAAGGATCTATTCAACTTAAAAGGGACTCTAGAACAAATGAGACATTTATAGAAAACTCAACCATGAAACTACTAATTGTACATTCTTCTCATAGCACATGGAACATTCTCCAAGATTGATCATATTATAAAACACAAATCATGGCACAACAAATTCAGAAAACTTGAAATGATACCAAGTATCTTCTCATGTCACAGTGAAACAAAACTATAAATCAACACCAAAAGAAGCACCCAATTTTACACAAAGTCATGGAAATTAAACAACCTCTTGCTAAACTATTATCGGATTGATGATGAAATTAAGATGCAAATCAAAAGATTCCTAGAATTGAATGACAAAGGGAATACAAGTTATCAAAATCTGTGGGATTCTGCAAAAATAGTCCTAAGGGATAAATGCATATGCTTAAATTCCTACAACAAAAAGACAAAAAGAGTATAAATTAACAATCTAGTGACACATCTCAAGGAACCAGAGAAGGAAGAGCAAACCAAACCCAAAGCCAGTGAGGAAAAGAAGTAACTAAGAGGAGAGCAGAACTAAATGAAATGGAAAACAAGAATATAATACAGAAGATCAACAAAAAAATTGATTCTTTGAAAAGATAATAAAATTGATAGACTTCTTGCTAGATTCACCAGGAATAGAAGAGAAAGGACCCAATGAAGCTCAATGAGAAATAAAAAAGGAGATATTAAAACTGATACTACAGAAATACAAAATATCATCTGTGAATACTTTGAAAATCTCTATGAACATAAACTTGAAAATAAAGAGGAAATAGACAAATTTCTGGATTTCCACAACCTCTCAAGACTCAATCAGGAAGAAATAGAATTCCTGAACAAACCAATAATGAGCAAGAAGAGTGAAACAGCAATAAAAACATCCTCCAACAAAAAAGCCCTTAACCAGATAGATTCACAGATAAATTTTACAAGACCTACAAAGAAGAGCTGGTACCCATACTGCAGAAATTATTCCATAACATTGAGAAGGAGGGAATCCTCTCCAGCTCATTCTGTGAAGCCAGTATCATCTTGACACCAAAGCCAGGAAAAGACAATACAAAAAAAGAAAACTACAGACCAATATGAATATAGATGCAATAATCCTCAATAAAATACTAGCAAACTGAATGCAACAGCACATAAAAAAGTAATCCACCAAGACCAAGTGGACTTTATCCCAGAAATGCAAGGATGGTACAACATATATAAATCATTAAATGTGATTCACCACATAAATAGAAGCAAAAAGAAAGATCATATGATCATCTCAATAGATGCAGAAAAAGCATGTGGAAAAATTCAGCATCATTTCATGATAAAAACCATCAACAAATTAGGCATAGAAAGAATATACCTCAAAATTATAAAAGCCACATATGATGAACCCATAGTCAACATCATACTGAATGGAGAAAGACTGAAAACATTCCTACTAAGAATTAGAAAAATACAAGGATGTCCATTGCCACTTCTATTCCACATAATGCTGGAACTCCTAGTCAGAGCACTCAGGCAAGAGAAAGACATTAAGAGTATAAAAATTGGGAAAGGGGGTCAAACTATTGCTTTTTGCTGATAATATGACTTATACCTAAAACCACAAAGATTCTACTGAGAGACTCTTGGAATTGATAAATAAATTCAGCAAAATCTCAGGGTACAAAACCAGTGTACATAAATTAGTAGTATTCCTATACACCAATAATAGTCAAGCTGAGAGTCAAATCAAAGACTCAATACCATTCACAATACCTACAAAGAAAATAAAATACCTAGGAATATACTTAACCAAGGATGTGATAGAGCTCTACAAAGAAAACTATGAAATGCTGAGGAAAGAAATCACAGATGATACAAACAAGTGGAAAAACATATCATGCTCATGGATGGGTAGAATCAACATTGTTAAAATGTCCATACTACTCAAAGTGATTTACAGATTTAGTGCAATTCCCATCAAAATACCAACATCATATTTCATAGATCTAGAAAAAGTAATTCTGTGCTTCATTTGGAACCAGAAAAGAGCCCAAATAGAAAAAGCAATCTTAAGCAAAAGGAACAAATCAGGAGACATCACCTTATCAGACTTCAAACTATACTACAAGGCTATAGTAACTAAAACAGGATAGTATTGGCACAAAAATAGAGACATAAACCAATGGAACAGAACAGAGAACCCAGATATAATGCCTTCCACATACAGGAAACTGATCTTTGACAAAGCAGACAATATACACTGGAGAAAAGAATCCCTATTCAATAAATGGTACTGGGGCAAGTGGATAGCCACATGCACAAGAATGAAATAGGATCCATATTTCTCACCACTTACAAAAATTAATTGAAGATAGATAAAAGACTTAAATGGAAGGCATGAAAGAATTCTAGAAGAAAATGTTGGAAAAATTCTTCTAGCTATTGGTGTCGGCAAAGAATTTATAACGAAGACCACAATGGCAATCACAACAACAACAAAAATAAGTAAATGGGACTAAATGTATTTAAAAAGCTTCTGCACAGCTAAGGAAATAATCAAAAGAGCAAATAGACAAACTATAGAATGGAAGAAAATATTCACAACATCCTATAAAGGGCTAATAACCAAATTCCCTAAAGAAATCAAGTAATCAGCAAGAAAAAATCAAACAACCCCATTAAAAAGTCTGCAAAAGACATGAACAGAAGTTTTTCATAAGAAGATAGACAAATGGCCACAAAAATCTGTAAAACTGCTCAATATCATTAATCATCATGGGAATGCCAATTAAAACCACAATGAGATGTCACCTTACTTACCCCTGTTCAAATGGCTTCTACTAAAAAATCCAAAAATAATACATGCTGGAGTGGATGCAGAGAGAAAAGAATGCTTCTACACTGTTGCTGGGACTGCAAATTAGTACAACCTCTGTGGAAAATAGTATAGAGATACCTCAAAGAGCTAAAAGTAGACCCTACAGTTGATCCAGCAATCCCACTCCTGGGTATTTACCCAAAGGAAAAGAAGTTATTTTATCAAAAAGACACCTGTACCAAATGTTTATTACAGCACAATTCACAATTGCAAAGATATGAAATCAAGCCAAATGCCCATCAATTTATGAGTGGATTAATAAAATGTGGTATATGTATACCATGGAATATTACTCATCCATGAAGAAGGATGACTTCATGCCTTTTGCAAAAATTTGGATGGAATTGTAGACCATTTTCCTAAGTAAAGCATCTAAAGAATGGAAAAACGAACACCACATGTAGTCACTATTAAATTGGAACTAACCAATGAGCACACATATGCATAGAAGGAAGTATAACTCAATGAAAATCAAACAGCGGGGAAGGGGGAGACAGGGATGGGTGATAACCTACATAAAGTGTACAATTAACCCTATTTGGTGAAGGCACACTTTTAACCTTGACTCAAGCATTATAAAAGTGATCCATGTAACCAAAAATATTTGTACCTCTAATACTTTGGTATAATAATTAAAAAAAGGTCTCTTCTGTGAAATGGTAAGTAGTTATTCAAATGGAAAACATAGTTGCCTAATGGTTAATATTTAATATTTGCTAACAGTAGCTAATGTTCTTTTTTAGTAAGTTGCTAATTCTATAGAAAATATAACTCTTTCCTCATTTTAAATTTAATCTTCAAAAAAAACCCCAAATGATAAAGATATTAATGAGGCCATATTTTTCACAATTCTCTTTTCTACACCCCAAGCTGCCTGTGTATACTTTTCTTAATGATTTATTGTTAATCTGATATATGAATAAAAATAATCTGCATCAATTACTTAAAATTGTCTATTCACTATTTTATAAAGCTATCAGGCTTTAAAAACTAATCTCTTTCCAAGGCTGGTTTTAATTCTTAAAGCAGTAAGTCCCTTTTCTTCTCTGAACTTTTAAATATGTAGAAGAAATAAACAGAACCAAAACTAAACAGTGATATTAAGTAAATTCATCATAGATTTTTAAAGATTAACTAGTAGGATAGCACATAAAACTTAAGCAATTTTCCTTTTAGAATCTTAATTGCTCTAGTGAGTCTAATATATTGTACCCAGGTCTCAATCTATTCCCTAGGAACTAGCGTGAAGCACATGGGCTACTAGCAAGTGATCTGGTTCATCATGCTTGTATTTAAATATTTGGAAGGACATTCGGGAATGATGGTTATAAGAATTCCTTTACTTTCAGATGTGCTATGCAATTGTTCACCAATTAGTAGTCTCATTCCAGAGTTCACTGCAAATATCTTTTTCCCTAAGATACGGATAGCTTTAAGTGATTTTTCTCCGCATGAAATGGCCAATAATTTACTACAGTACTTGGAGGTATGTATTTATAGATCAATGAAAAGAAGCAAATATCTGTCCCATTACCAAATATATCTCATAATTACAAAGTACCATTAATTCTCAAATGTGCTTATTTGAGCAATATCCCTTTTCAGAATTCTCTTGCTGACACTGAAATATCATTGGGAAGTGGGACATGTTTAGAAAATTGTAACAATTGGCTCAAATGCAGATACATCTTAATAGACTATAGGAAAGAAATAAAAAGGTAGTCATTCTATGTTTTTTTAAAATCACTATGATATAAGTGAATTTATATGTTGTATCATTAATGGTATGAGTTTCCATCAATACAATCAAAATAACATTTAATCTTCTCACCGTTTTCTAATCTTCTTACCCTAAAAATGAGATAATTATCTAAGAGGTAGAGCCCAGTGAATTTTAGCTCCAGAAGGATATGAAACAAAAATGGAAAATAATTTTGAAATTAGATATTGGTTCTTGCTGAGTTGCTACTCTCTCACCCATGAAATGAGAATGATAATACCTACCTCTTATTCTTACTTTTTGATTGAATGAACAAATACCTGTAAAATGACCTCTCTAGTACTTGATACATAAAAGAGGCTAAAGTTAGTAGCTGTTTTCTGTGTTTGTTGGAGAGTCTAAAAATAAATAAAGAAATAAATAAAATTAGTAGCTGATATTTTTATTATTAAATTATCACTTCCTGTTGAAAATACATACCGAAATTACTTATTGGATGATTCTATGAAACTGATGAATATTTTGACTATTTTTAGAAAGTTTTCATAGGAAGTTATATTTTTAATTGGTTTACTGTTGAGAGTTAATGGGTTTTAGGCAATGGTGTGCTGGTAAATGGGTTCTCCAAAAAGAAAAGGGTTTATTTATAGTATTCACAGATTTCTGTAATCTAAATACTCCCACTATAGCCAATTTCATGCTACCCATTTCATGTCACTGAATCAAAAATTGGATTAATGTGTGTAAAATAGGCTCTCACGAGTTGGTACAAACCGGCTGCAGCACACTCCTAGTTCTAAGTCAATTCAATGATAGCCAATTATTGGAATGACCAATTCAATAAATAATAAACTCGGCAAATGACCAACTTACCAAAAGACAAATGTCAAATAACCAATTTACAAAATGATAAATTTTTCAAAAACTAACTTGCAGAAAAATAATGTGTCATATGATCAATTCCCAAGTGACCTTATTAGTAAAACATATCAAATACTTTAAAGAGGAACTAGGTCAATTTCTTTATCCATTGTGCCTTCAGAGGCAGGAAAATGCAGGGACAGAACAAAAGCTACAAATATAAAGAAGATAGGCAATGTAAATTTCACAAAATTCATTTGCATATAAAATTTGCTGACTGCAATATACAGCATCGTGACTCGTATTAAGCCAAACTAGATGAAGAACTATGCAGCTAAAATGGTGAGAGGGAATGAATAATCAAATTTTGAAAAAAAAGTCCTAATCAGTTTGGCAATTTTTTCATTTGCTATTTTAATCAACAAACAGATTGACTTGTCAGTGAACTGGCTTTCCTTAAATTGATTCCTACTATCTTTATGTGCTTTGCACCTGAAAATCCTGAAACACAGAGAGACTATATAATAGCAGCAATTTTAGCTATTGGGGTCTTGATATGAAATTCCAGACATTTTTAAAGGCCTATTGTTAAATCCTGTGGATGTCTAATTATTTTAAAATGTAACTCTCCACATAAGAGGTAGGAGAGCTAAAGAAATATAGTATCTCAATCTAATGGTTTTGCAGTTGCACTTAGACTCATCTAAGCCAATGCATTATTTAACTTATATAACTCATCAGTGAGTGCACGATTTAACTTACATAATTCACTCTGAACAAAATTATTAAATATCTACTTTGTCTTTGTTCCATCTCTTTCCCCAACTCCCCTTTCAGTCACCATCTGTAACTTTTCTGATGATATTCCAGATAATGCAGATATATCCCTCATCTACTTTCAAACTTACACACACTCAGTCATTCAGTCCTAATAGATTCTTTCTTCTTTTGCTTCAGCCTAACTAGTCTCATGGAATGGCACTTTTAGAAAGTATGTTAGAAACATATATATTAAGATCTGAAAGAGATCTTGCCTGTTGTTTAGATTTATACTGAGTTTTATTGATGGGAAAACTAAATTCCAAAGAGGTAAAGAGATTTACTGAAAGTCACATGGAAGTAAGTTTACTTAGTAGAATTTTACTTGAGTAGAAAATGTATGACTACAATCTCCTTGTAGTTCCTTCCATCAAAAGATGAATTCTGCTTCTTCATCCCCTTGAGCCCAGCCTAGCTTTGTGACTTGTTTTGACCAATAGAATGTAGCAGAAGTCATGTTGAAAAAGTTCCAGAGACTGGACCTCAAAGACCTTGCAGCTTCTACTTTTGCCCTCATTAAATATTGTTCCAAGACCACCAGGGAAAAAAGTCGCTCTATAATCCTACTGGAGGATGAGAGGTCACATAAAGGAGAAGCTAGGCCAGCACCAACTACCCAGCATGTGAGTGGAGACATCTGTACATTCCAGACCAACCTATCCTCTAGCTGAATGAAGTAGCATGGAATAAGCACTGGTGAATATGCAAAAGAAACATCTGATTAACCTATAGAATTGTGATAATTAGTAGATTATTGTTGTTTTAGTCACTGAGTTTTGAGGCAGTGTGTTACTTGATTTCAAATAAAGAACATTTCAAGTGGCCTACAAAAATATATTCATTACAGAGAAGTTGATAAAGGGGCACAAAAAAACAGCTAGATACACGAATAAGTTCTAGTATTTGAGAGTAGGGAAATTATAGTTAACAATAATTTATTGTATATTTCAAAATAGCTAGAAGAGAAGAATTGTATTAGTCCCTACACAAAGACAAGATAAATGCTTGAGATGAGTTGTAATCAACTACTCTGATTTAATCATTACACATTATGTACAGGTATTGAAATATTATATACACTCCTAAAATATGTACAACTATTATATATCAACAAAAATACCAAAAAAGCAAAGATAATACTTTAAGCCATGAAGATGAAAGGAAAAGTGAAGGTGGTGCAAATAATATGGCCCTACATAAAAAAAAATAATTGATATCTTGACATATGGTTTACAATGTCTACAGAACAGCCAGCTACACCTGAAAGGTACCATTCCACGAAGAAGGGACACTGTCATCTTATGAGTGTTGGAATGGGTCTCTCAAATTTCTACATGTTTTGTAAGAAGGGGATACTTACTACATTTGTTCTGGACTACTTTTGGGGGAGGATTATCTTTTGAAGGATATGAATACAGTGAAAATCCTTGGAAAATAGAAATAGTGTCCTATTAGGAGCAAAGAGCAGGCATGCTAACTATAAATATAAAATATTCATGTTTCCCAAATTCAAGTTTCGTCTCCTGCAGCACAACCTACTGTGCATACAAGAGTCATCTGCTCCTCTTTACAGGGCCCAGAAGGAATTGAGGCTGGGGGAACCAGTGCCAAACATACTGACGATCGTGCTGCTTGGTATGCTGTGAGTAATGAAGTCATTTGTCTCTGACCCAGGAGTCTCATGTCATCTGCCAGCAGCCATGAAATTTTGCCAGGCTAACTTGGTAGCTTGCAAGAATAAAAAAAAAAATTCTCAAATCCTTTAGAGTTTTAACAAGGAGGTTTTTCACAATATATCTATAACAAACACCAAAGTTATTTGTTTGTCTTAGAAAATGTATTTATGCATCATCCATTATTAAGGCACAGGGGGAAAAACACAGATCACTTGACCCCAAAGCCAGGACTCTTTTATTGTACACAATAAAAGATTTTTTGGTAAATTTTATGGTAAATCCTCAACAAAGTATTGATAATTGGTAAGTTTTATTCATTATTCCTTTCAAAAGAAAAAATACTTTAATCAAAATAATTAACAGCCCGTGGATAACTGAAGGATTAATCATATAAATAAAAAAATATTTTGTGATAGAAATATCTGATTCCCCCTTAATTCCTATGATTCAGCCAACTGATTATTCTAGCTGAAATATGGTATAAAAGAAAGAGCTAGGTTTTGAAGTTAGGAAGACCTGGACATATTAGTGATTCTATAGCTTCTAAGTTGTACAACTTTGGACAAGCGATATAGTTTTATTAGCTTCTATTTCTTCATATGCAAAATAGTACTAAATTATTCAAATGTAATGATGCTAATCAAGATTTTGAGGATTAGAAAACTTGATGTTTAACTTCTACACATTTAAACAACTCAGTAAATGATAACCTCGATTATCACTTCATGAATAGTTATTTCTGGTTCGTTTCCTATGAATTTAAAGAGACCCATGGCTTCTAGTTCTTTTCAGCTCCTATAAAGGGAAAGTTCATGGGACAACACGATTGTGGAGTCACAAAATGACTTTGTGATTAAAGCGTAAGCTCCATGAGGAAATGGAGTTGTGATTTTCACTGCTCTACCCACAGGCCTTAGAATAATGCCTAGCATTTGATGATCCTCAGCAAATATTTGCTATATAAATTAATAGATAAATGGGCATGAGGACCTTCAAAGTTAAATCCAGAAATCCCATGAGCACAAACAGGAGAGAGGATTCAAATTCACCTATGACAGATATCACCGAATCTGTGTCCCTTATAGTACCATAATAGCTCAGTTTGCCCTGGAGCACAAGAAGGTACCAAATTACCTCTAGGACAAAGTGCTTGCAGAAAAACGGAACTAACTGGACTGAAATGCGGAATGTGGCAGCAGAAAGAGGGAAAGAACCTTTCTGTAAATCGTATTTCCCAAAGGCCTGGGTTATTTATCCATAGTGATTTAAAATTCATACTTTTTTTAACAATAGGAAAATGAATAACATTTTTGGTTACTTTAAAAGTGATCTACTATTATTTGTTAAAAAAAATAGAGGTCCTCAAATAAGAAAAATATAAGAGGAAAATAAGAATCATAAACTCCTTCACTCGATATAATGATTATTGAAAACTATAGAATTTTAAAGCTAGGAACACTCATCAACTCAAAATTCTCTTTTTACAAACAAACACACAGAAGCCTAGAGAGGATGTCAATTTTACAAAGTCACATTCCAGTTCACTAGTCCATATATTGATGACTGAAAAAAGAAATGAAAGAGATTCCACCTATCAGAAATGCATCACCCACTACTGCCTGTGGCCTTCCTGCTTGTCTGCTAATTAGCTAACATCCATCCAAATCCATTTAGGCCAAAAGCATTTTCCAGAGCTTAGAGTTCCAGTATCAAAGTTAAAAATAACCTTTATAGAATCATCACACGAGGGCAACAAACACCCCATGTTTGGCACCTTCCAGAGAAAGAATCTTCTCTTCTCTGAGGAATTACAGCTCTTTGCTACAGCACAAACAATTCATGCCAGATGAAATCCATCATACTGAATAGTGGAGAAAAAGAAAAAACCCTGGAAATAATTTCTTTTTCCCCATATAATGAAGAAAAATTAGAATCAGCTAGTCCTTAAATGTATTTAACTTGGACTCAGTCATCAGATTTGGAAAGCAGTGTTTGAAATCACGTTGCCTCAACTCTCAGATGATTCATCAGGGTTTGTTGACTAGGTATCTGGCAAATACTCCAGACCATTGCTACTGGCATGCGTGTCTAACAGATGTTAAAAATGAAAAGCTGACAGTTTTTATAGTATAATTAAATCTCTCCTTATTTCTCAAGTGCTATTTAATTTAATTTTAATCAAAAGTAATAACCATCCATAATGGCTATAATAGTGACATTCATGTTCTATGTGAGGCATTACCTATTATGCTTTAGGAAGAAGTCTTACAATAGGAAATTCTCTTGCTAAAGTTTATTTACTACTTTGGAAACATTTGGAAGCAATAAAGTTACTCAAGAAAGATAAAGCTTCAGGTGGCCTCATAAAATGTTGAAAAGGTATGTGGTCAATGCTCTAATCTGGTGTTCTTTGTCCCTTTTCCACCTTTGTAATTGAAGTGGGAGGAAACTTTTCCTTAGAAGGGCTATGTTATGAATATACATGCCAGAAAGAGGTGATTTTTATTCACTGATGCAAGTAACTGGATAGGTGATCCAAGGCACTGAATAATATAAAAGGCCCTGGGTTTAACTCACAAATATTTATTCCATTGTCTTGGTTATGAGTGTGGCTTGGTTATACATAGGGCTTATGTATAATGGAATCATACATTTCAGAGCCAGAAGGGACATTAGAGATGAGCTGGTCTAATCTACAGATTTCACTAATGAGGAAGGTAAAATCCAACTAGTAGGTGTGATTTACAAGTACCCATGACTGGTGAATTGAAGATCAGAACCAAAACCCAGTTTTCATGATTCTAAATCCAGTAGCTTTTACATATAGCCACATTGCCTTTTCATTAATAATGCCTTATCAAAGTATCACATGTCCCCCATAAATATATACAACCATTATGAACCCATCATAATTAAAAATAAAAAATTTAAAACATTTTGAAATAGTTGAAATTAGAAAAATAATGTTCTGCTAAAAATCAGACTTATTAAAGTTTTAAAATAATAGTTCAGAACTATGTTATACTTTCTTATGTAAAACTTCCTAATTACCATTTCATTTGAAGTAGAAACTTTATCTCAACTTAAATATGTCTTTATATATTTTTGAGCTGGCTTATAACTTTACTGCAGTTAGCACATGGACCAACATAGTGTTCATATTTTAAGCCCAACTTTTATATTTTAACACTAAATTACACCTAACTCTGGGTAGTTTGATTTATTTTAACATCCTGGCATGGAAGCTATTAAACTTGAGGCAGATATTGTTTAATATTTGGATATAACTAAGTTTCATATAGTAAATTGTAGTGTTCTAGATCTGAAATCTCTGCCCCCCCTCCCCACCCCATCCATGGAAAAAATGTCTTCCATGAGACTTAGGAAGAGAGGCACACACAGCAGGAGGTAAGCATTGGGTGAGCAAGCCTACTTCCAGCCACTCCCCATTAGCCACATCACTGTCTGAGTTCTGCTTCCCCTGCCTCTTCCCTGGGTCTGTTGAAAAATCGTCTTCCATGAAACAGGCCATCCAGAGAAAGAAAAAGTCCATGGTACCAAAAAGGTTGGGGACTGCTGCTCTAGGTAGCTTTTTATTGGTTAACTATAATGGAAACCCCATTTAGGACAAATGTCGACATGGCTAGGAAACATTACATGAGTCACTCTTGAGCAAAAACTCTCATGTAATGGAGCCCAAAATGGGGGTTGAGCAAGATGCACCATAGTTTTGAATCTAGTGATCAGAGATGTGGGATTTAAGAACTCATGGGAGAAAGGAAAGCCATTGTAAAGTGTCTACACGTGCTAGAGTGGTGAGTCTGAGCACATAATGTCTAGCACTTTGAGAGAAGCACAACTCAAGTATCTGAAAACTGCAACATGCCACCCTCTTGGTCAAAGGTGATACCTAGAGTAGGTTCATTTCAAATGGATGTGTCCCTATTGGAGGTTCTCTCTGAGAAAAGCTTAAGTAGTGGTGGAGGAAACATTAGGTAGTGAGTATGTGGAAAATTTTTGTACAGCATTTTTATTTGAGTAGGCAAAAAAATATTAGAAATTGAGACCTAAGTTGAAACTGGGTAACCCTTTGAACAATTGGCAAGAGAAAGCTTAGAGCTATTTTTGAGCCAAAAAGATATTATCTTGAATGCAACAATTGGGCCTGGATGAAAGAATGTCAACCCTTAAAAGAAAGGATTGTGACACTTAGTAATTCATTTGTGATTTACTGTGGGGGATTATAATAATGGAAATAAGTAATATACTGTTATTAATACTATAGCAAACATAATATGAGAGAGAAATCAAACTAAGGAAGTCAGGAAGAAAAGTCATTCACAAGCACCATTTTATAAGGATATGCAGTTTTAGAAAGATTGGGAATGTTGAATATTTATCAAAAAAGTTATCCAGAAGAATCTGAAAGGGAGAATTAAAGATATCAGGTTTAAGTAGTACAAATATATGGAGTTGTTTTAGTAAATTCATGAGAAACCATACTTACTGGTCAGCTAAGACTAAAATATAAAAAATAAAAATGAAAAAATTTAAATCATAGATATTAATACATGCATGCACACACACAGGCAGAAAAAAAGAGTGTCTATATCCCTGTGACTCCACCCTGAGATGAGTGAAGTGCACAATGGCTGTTGAACCAAGTAGAGTTAACATCTCAGCTAAAACTGCACTGCATCAATATACTGCCATTTGTATAGCCAGTCAATACCCCAGATTATGATAATAATATAAAGATAAAATTCTGTTAATAGAGTAAAGCTAAAATACAAGGAAGAAATTCAAAAGGTATAGCTAACTTTTTCTTGGGGGATGATCCTGGAAGAAACTTAAAAGGGTGAGACCACAAGTCAAGAAATCACCAAGAAAAAGAAATTTATGTTGAAAGAAAAGGATTAAATTGATTGTATATGCCTGAGAAAGCTTCTGGTACTAGAGATTTTTTTTTTTCTTTTACTTCGCCTACTAATTTTTCAAATTTGTGTGATTTATAATTAATAATTGTAAACTAAGAATTCATTTGCTTGATGGCTTACAGTATAGAAAAAAGTTAAAAATAAAAAAAAATAAAGGTTCCTTTATGTCAACACCCATTTTCCTTGGTGGTGGTGCCATTCATAAAGAAACTCCAGGATTGCAAAATGGAGAAAGCTCTTTTTCCGGATGGCGTGTGAGAATTGACCTGAGATTAAAGCTATCAGGGCAGCTCATGACTTTGGCTGTTTTTCACTTCTGTTTACCAAGGAGGGTTTGGATTCACATAGAGGATGTATGAGAGAAGAATAAGGAGTAAATGCTGGAATTTTAATATACTTAGACAGTGATAATATGAGAAATAGTTAAACAGAATAATGGTATATGAGGATTATGAGATATGCTACGTATAAAAAAATGATAAAATATTATTGCTGTCATAACACATAATATGAGGAAAAAATAGAAATTTTTTTAAATATTTACTATATTAGTTTGTATAGCTGCATAACAAATCACCCCAACATTTACTTACCTAATAAATATTCATTATATCATAATTTCTGTGGGTCAGCAATCTGGGCATGGCTTAACTGGGTGGTTCTGGCTGAAGGTTTCTCACGAGGTTGCAGTCAGAAAATTGGCAGGGGCTACAATCTCAACTGAAGGCTCAACTGGATTTGTTGCAGAAGTAGTTTCTGAGCTCACTCATGGTTTTGAGCAGGCCTCAGTCTTTCACTGCACGGATCTCTCCATAGAGTTGTCTCACAATATGACGTATAGCTCCTCCCAGGGTGAGAGTCACCAGACAGAGAGTATCCGATGGCAATAATAGTCTTTTGTAGCCTCATCTCAGAAGTGACATCACATCACTCCTATCTTCTCTATTCTATTTTTTTAGAAGTGAGACATAATTTAATTCTCAGTAAAACCTTATGTGGTAAACATATCATTGTCCTCATTTTGTAGGTGGGGAAACTAAAGCCCAAAACATTCAGGTAAATGTACCAAGGATGCATGGATGGTGAGTAGCAAAACCATGACTCAAATCCAAGCAGTCAGCTGCAGAGCTTGTGGCTTGAATATCACATTACACAGTGTTTCAGCAGCATCCTTCTCAAAATGGACCCACATGATGATAGTGATATTTATGATGGTATGAAAAGACAATAGCAATTTGCTCAAGTGTTAATTAAAAAATTTCAGCATGAGAACACTTTCAAGATGAGAGTTCTAGGGACACAAGAAGCTTAAAGATTTTCTAGGATAGTTTGAGGAAGGTCACTCACAGTTCAGTCTGGGTCTGTGAGATGTTACGGAAATGGGAACAGTTAGGTTGTATTAACACAGAACAGGATGGGTAGAAAGCCTTGGGTCTCTGCTCAGCAGCCAATGGTTGAATGACGTAGGCTTAGCAAGAGGGGTGAGAAGGAACAATGGAGCTAAGTCTTATATATATTTTCAGAAATATTTCACCTCCTCAAGATATGATAAATATATTTTTTCTCTATTTTGATATTTCATATTTTTCTATTCTCCCCCATGATGTAGATCATTGCCTGTGATCTGAACCTTATTACAACCATAAAAGCTATTTTTCAATTCCCGTGCCTACTTCTAACTATATTTGCTCAAATTCAAATTCAAAAATCTACTGAGATTCTTCTAATCTTACTTGGTTATTTCTGAAAATGCTTCAGTATGCATTCCCCAGGTTATCAGCTTAGTATTATAGTTTAAAAAATGCATATTCAAACAGTCAAGGCAAAGGAGAATGGATTGAAAATGTTAAACACAGTTCTGACATAGCCATTCTTCTAACTCACTCAATAGAAATCATGTTAAAAAAAATGAAATATACTTTTCAGGCTGGTATTTTCAAGGTCAGAAATCATTCTGTGTGACAGTTCTGCCTTTTGAAGTGTATTGTTAGTTTCCGTGAGAAATTGTGCTTTTAGAGGGTGTGGCAGAGATTGAGCAGCACAATGAAAATTTACTGAGTTGTCTATTTTAGGAAAAAATGCTCAAAATAAATGTTACCCTCATTTCTGTAAGATACTCCTCACTTCCAGGGCAAACCATGGCTCAAGGAAAATAGCCCTTGTTTGGTGGATACTAGACCTCAGAAATGCCTTAGCCGTGTATCTAGTTAGTTGTATCTTGGTTAGGGCTTTAACATCTGTTTCTTTATGTGTAAAAGGGAAGCACCCAATAGATGTTACATAAGAGTTCTCTTAGTTTTAATATTCTATTATTTTATTCCTGCAAATTTCCCACATACTGACCCTTTCACATCACTCAGACAAAGTTGTTCAATATTTCATTTTCTATTCTTTAGATCTTATGATAGGATTTCACAATTATTATCCTGATGGAGCTTTCAGGCAATTTTGATGACACTTATCTGAGCACAACTTTCAATAATATTCCCCAAGATTCAACTGGAAATGATTTTCACATGATCACTTCTGCCAATAAATGTCAAACTTCCAATTGTCATGAAAAAACTATGCCTGTTATTTTTATAACTATTAAACCTGAAATATGTTGGATAATTCATATGAAAGCTTAAGAAAATTGAATCATTTTTTGAGTGTTGATACATTCATAGTTCAAACACAGTGCCATCCTTTCTCTAGCATAGATAATTTTTCATTGCTTAATAAAAGATGTGAAAGAGAGATAATATTTGAAAAATAATATCGTAAATAAAGATGTTTAGAATAATTTTTTGCCTACTTTAATATCTTGTACAATAGATTTAAGAGAAAATCTATTTTTTTTCTGATAGGCATTGACAATGACATACTTTTTAAAATGTTTAATTATTAGATTCATTAAGTGTTGTATAAAAATGATATTTTAATTGTGTTCTAAAGTGAAACATACTATTAATGCCATCTGTTATATTATTTTGATATCTGTGATGGTAATTAATACTTCCCAGCAATATTCCCTTCTCTCTACTGTATGGATTCATGATAACATCACACTTCGTGGTCTCTAGTAGTTAGATGGGCAGGCAAGCAGTTTGGGCTAATGATTTATGTGCAGAATTGATGAGTGTCAGTCCCCCACTGAGCATCTAATTGCCAACTGTGAGATCTTTCAGCTCTTTCTCCTTTCCTTCTGCACAGTGTTCTAGATGGGGTTCCTCCACCAATCTCAGTCCTAGAGGAAGGAGGGTAATGAGACACAGCAGAGCCCAACCAACTCCTAGAGAAAAACAGCATGACCAGACAATAAGCATTGCTGTTTTGTTTGTTCAGTTCTTATTTGTCATCACAGCATAACCTACCCTAGCCTGACTGACACAATAACTATTAACATCTGCTACATTTACACACTTAGGCTGGGGAGGAAATATTGCCAGTCCCCACTCCTCCTCCAACCACCACCAGCACTAAGAAAGAAAAGCTGTCTAAATGAAATTAAGGTGCCACTAGATCTTGTTAGTAGAACCTTAATATTGAATGAAGCTCCTACATATTTTTTTCAAAACTTCTTCAGCTGAATCATTCTAGTCAAAATCTCAAAATATGCTACTGTTAGCTCTACTAGCTTTTCATCATTTTTTGCCTCTTTTTCTGATTTTCTATTATGACACCAATTATAATGGCTCCAATTATTGAGCATTTACTATGTGCTAGACATAATTCTAAACCCTTTAATTCTATTAACTAATTTAATTCTAACAAGCATGTCATAAAACATGTACAGAGAGGGTAATTGAAATTCCCAAGGCACTTAACTAATAAGGTACACAGCAAATATCCAAATCCAGATAGCTTAGCTTTAGAGTTTGCACTCCTAATAATTAATCAATAATGTACCACAATAGGATCTATCTGAAGATACAGAAAGGATTTGCAGCTATTGACTAGAGACTTACAACTATTAATAGAACTATTGACAATTTATAATATGCTGTATTTACTATATCTTAATATACATAGGTTAAAATCCTTCTCCAAAATCTAAATATTTGGATATTTATACTTAAATTTCTCAGAAATATGCTGATAAGAAAACTAAAAGACTATTCCCACTTACTACTCCTCTGAATCAAATCAAAGGTTAAAAATCAAGTTAGCACAGATACTTTAACATCCAGGTGTGATGGACTAAAAATTGCAGAATGACTCCCAATCTCAGTGTAAAATAACTATAAAACCTGGACCTAACACTAAAATAACTTCCTAAAAAAAATTTGAGAGTAAATGACATTAGAGGGATGAGGGGAGGGGGAGGAGCACATACCCTTTAAGGATGGCAGAGAACCAACAACCCAGGTAATTTCCTATGTCTATAGCTTTTACTCTGGTACTAAATGCCATGTACCCTGAAAAAGCAGTGACTCCAGCGGGTACACATGGAAAAACTGTCTGTATTCTGGCTGGGGAACCAGATTAGTGAAGTTAGGAATCCATGGGTACTGAAAAGAGTGGGAAATCCTGGCAGGGTATAATCCAGAGAAGAAACCCACCAACTCTTTCAGCCACAACCTTAACTGATCCCCTAACCACACATGTGCTGAACAGGCTCGAAGAAGTTCATTTAAAGATTTGAACTGAGTCTGAAGTTGCCACACCACTCTATAGACAGAGTGTGCAGTGCAACTCCAACCAAAAAAAGCATACGGTAAAATCAAAGGAATGTCACTCATTGGAGAAAAATGACAGGATCAATTCATGATAAAAGGGTCAATTCATTAAGAAGACATAATAACTGTAAATGTGTAAATACCCCATAATGAAGCTTCAGAAAAGAAAAAAATTGACAGAATTAAAGTGGTAAACAGGCAATTTCCATAAAATAGTTGTAGATGTTAATTACCTCTTTCCCACCACTTGGTACAAGAACTAGAAAAAATGCAAGAACTACAACCTGATAAAAGTACTAGGCAAAGATAAGGAAGATATGCATTACAAATCACACAGCCAAACATTTTGACTTAATTAATATGCATGTATAGAAGACTATGCCATAAGACAAGACAATATGCATTCTTCTCAAGCAAACAAGGTGTATTTAACAGGATAGGACATATTGTGGTTTGTAACAAAAGTCTCAAAAATTTAAATCATTTGAAACTATACTGTGCATACTCTCTTATCATGATAAAATTTTTTAAATTTAAAATAAAAAAAACAAAAAGATAACCTGAAATCCCTGAAATGTTTGAAAATTAACAACAGACTTCTAAATTATCATTGATTTAAAGAAGAAATCATACAGAAATTAGAAAATATTTTGAACTGAGTGGTAATGAAAAGGTAGCATATCAACATTTGTGGAATGTAACTAGTGTAGTACTTACAGGAAAATTAGAGTATTCAATGTCTATATTAGAAGAAAAAGAATGATCTCAGTTGATATTCTAAACCTCCACCTTAAGAAACAAGAAAAAAAGCAGAGAAAATTAAATCCACAGAAGCTGAAAAAAGGAAATAAAAGCAAAAAGGCAAAATAAAGAATAGAAAGCAGAAAAAAATTAAAAACATCAGTGAAATCTAAAGGTGCATTTTGAAAAGATGAATGAATTTGGTAAACCTTCAAAGGGGAAAGAACAGAAGATACCAGTTACCAATGTCAGGAATGAAAGAGAGGATATCTCTAAACAAGCTAAAGATATTATAAATATAATAAAAAAAATTTATGAACAACTCTATTACAGTGCATTTGACAACCTAGTTGAAATACGTCCTTTGAAAGACTTAAATTAACAAAACTCAAAAAGAAACAGAGCAAGTGAACTGTTTTATATCAATTTAAAAAACTGAATTCAAAATTTAAAACTTTTCATAAAGAAAACTCCAGGCTCAAAGGGCTTTATTATTATTATTTATGCCTGGGCCCAGAATGAAAGAAAGAATCAACTTTATAAAGGGACAGAAACTTTAGAGTGAAGAACTGTTTGATGTCTGGATTATAGTGGTGATTAGACTATTACATATAATTACCAAAATTCATCAAAATTCACAATTCAAATGAATAAATGTATATGAATAATGCCTTAATAAAAATGTTTTATTACTAAAAAAAAAATCAAGCAGGTACACACTTAAAATCTCATGAGTGATTTTCAATGTGCTGTGAAATTTTTCAGAAAGATCCCTAAGACTGTACATCTCTGAAGGATTATTATAAATAGTATAAAAATATTTATTAATAAAGAAAAGTCTATTACAACCAGATATCATGTTTTATTTGAAAACTAAACTAATGCAAATAAAAAAGCAGTGATTTTGCAAAACAAAAGGTATGACTTCAAAAAGGAAAGTCCAGATATACAAAAGCATGTACATTTGGCTTGGATAGAGCCAAGGGTTTATTGATCTAAAAACCCTCTTTTCCTAATTTTTCTTCCAAACAGCTGTCTAAAGACTGACCTTGGCAATTGTTACTTTTACAGTTGGCTCCTCCTAAGAGAATGAATTTTTCTTTTATTTGTGCTCCTATACTATCAAAAAATGGTAGAACTTAGTAGTCAATCACAAAAGAGGATTGTTCTGAGGATAGTTGAACACTGCGTAGAGACAGAAATAGTAACAGGTAACTTACTGCTCTCATATGTACCAACAGTAATTGAGAACGAGCTAAAACCAAACCAAACCAAAATGCAGGTTATTTCAGTTCTATTCCTAGATCTACCAAAAGAAGGTAAGTGGCAAGACACCTCTTTACTTTGGGCTTCAGGTTCATCATCTACAAATGAAGTTATTTGTATTTGATCATTTTTCTGATTTTGAGCTACTTAAACTTAGTGTAGAGTGGAAATTCATTCTGAGCCTTAGTAAGTAAAGCAGTTTCATAAGTCTCCATAGAATGCTTTTACTTAAGTCAGCGTTTTCCCACCTTTCAATTTCACAAAATAGTAAAATTCAAAATTATCTCTATTTTTACCATAATGAGGCCATCTTGTTATTTTGTCAAGTTAGGAGATTTATGACTTATAAAGAGTGAAGAATAAAAATAAATAAAACTTGCATATGTCATCCGCTCATAAAAAAAGTTTAATATAAAATGAACAAATTATCAGAATAAAAACACAAATCTTTAAAATTAACTTTATGAAAAACTCATTACATTGACTATTTTTTCATTGCTGCACTGCCCAAGAGAAATTTTATTCAAAAACTTCTTTATTGAGTGTTTGTAACCATTGGTGAATTCTGTTGTGTTCCTCTTCCTGCACTCCAGTTTAGGGGAGAAGCCACTGTGTTCACAAATGACAAGGACTGCTTCTTCATCACTAAGCTCACATCATCTTTGTTCTTTTCATGATAGTCATTCAGTCAATAAGAAAAATAATGTTGGTCTCTGAGAATAATTGAGACCAGTCTCAAGAATACCAAATGTTGGCAAGGATCTAGAACAACTAAAATGCTCCTGCATCTCTGGCAGAAATGTGAAATGGTACAACTCTGGAAAATAATTTGGCAATATCTTATAAAGTTAAACATACACTTACCATATTACCAAAAAATTGCTTTCCTAAGTATCTGTTTACCCATAAGAAATTAAATCATATGTACACACAAAGACTTGTACTCAAATAGCAATTTTTACTCATTATTAGCCAAAAATGGACCAAAAAACATCAAATACCCATCAACTGATAAATATAATAGATAATTAAATTGTGCTATGTCATACAATGGTATAGCATTTAGAAATAGAAAGGAGCAAACTGTTGGTGCATACAACATCATGGATGAATCTCAGAAAACATTACACTGAGCTAAACAGCCAGATGTGGAAGAACCCATCTTGTATAATTGCAGTTACATGAAGTTATGGAACAAGCAAAAGGAATCTGTAAGGACCGGACTTTGCATCACTGGCTGCCATAGTGGAGGGTGGCAGTGGTTGCAGTGGTTGATAGCAAAGCAGAGGGTACTTGAATCTATTGGTCTGTCAAACTCATCAAAAGGCATATTTAAAATGTGTGTCTTTTATTACCTGTAAATTTTATACTTTAATAACATTAGTTTTCTAAGGCAAAAGAAAAATACATATTCAAAATTTAGATTTTTATTTCCCAAAATTGACATATCAGTTTTTACTCATAAACCAAATAATTCAAAAATAAAGTTATTTCACTTTTAAAAGTATTAATTTAAAATGAAAAATGATGCAAAGTGTGTACTCATAAGATGATTTAATACATGTAGCCATTTCGAAATGATTTGCTTTGAGGCAGAAATGATATGCATGTTCCATTTTTATTTTGTTTTTCTAAAAATGCATGTTAGCTAAAGGTAACATTTCCAAGTATTCTCCTTTAGGCCACTTTTAATATCGCTAATCTGATTCTTGTCATAAACATATTTATAATTTACTAATGTGTTGCTGTGTGTTATAAAAACCTTATGATTAAGTGCCAGCTTCCTTAGGGGAAAGGAGTGTCACATTACATATCTGTCAATACCTGGCTGATTGCCTTATGTTACTGAATATATTAGACTTCCTAAAACTGAATGGAAATGAACTGAATCAGAGGCGGGGTGGCACAGTATAAAGGGCACTGGGCTTACATTTAATAAATATATGTTCTAACCTTGGTTCTGACTCTATAGAAACTTGGATGGGTCTCCTTGTTGACTCATACTGTACAGAAGCAATTTATGTAACCAAAACATTTGTACCCCTGTAACACTCTGAAATAAAATAAATAAATAAATACAAATAAAGAAGAAAGATATAACCACAGACTGCTAGATCCTTCCCTAAACCCAAGCCTGGAGAAGCCACAGGGTTGAGAGGGTGAATGAGTGGCATCCCAGATTTTAAAACCAAAAGCCCTTGTATAGGTGGAAGCCAGAACATCTTTATGTGTAAGGAAAATTGCAGCCTAGAGTGGGTGAGGGCCAGATGCCACAGCTGTGCTATATACTGGTATAGAGCAGTCCTTACTCCTGGAAGAACCGTGGCCTTCCTTATCATCCATGTAAGGTAGGAGTACAGCAGTGACAGCCAGAGGCATGTGGGGAAAGACTAAACTAGAGCTTGGCGAGGGTGGAAATCTGAAAATGAAAGCAATGGAAAGGCCTGTTACTGAGTGTTGCCTCTTGCCTGGTCTTCTTCCCCATGCTCTGAACTGGGCAGTGGCAGCAGATGTGACAGCCTCCAGAAAAAACAAAACAGTGCTAAGCAGAAATACTTTGCATTTGCTAAGGAGCAGTATACTTCCGGCATCAGAAAAGCTCATGAGTAGTTTGTCCCAGATTGCCACTCTAGGGATTCTGCCCCATGACATATCCTCCTCCTCCCAACACAGACACTCACCAGGAAGAGCACTAGCTAGTGGCTAGCTTACTTTTTTCTCTATACCCTAGACTGGTCAAAGTTATAGTGGTCCCTACAAAATAAAGCTTTCAAGGAAAAACAATGAAATATCTTAAGAGTACAAGAAAGGACACACAAAATAAAGCAATGAGAAAATGATATGGCACCAAATATGAACTAAGGGAAGCTAAGGGAGAAGGAGCAGCAATGTTAACATTAGACAAAAGAGGGTTTAATCTGCAAAACATAACATTTGACAAAGTGGTTTATCACTTCAAAAGAAAAAGGAAGTCCTATGTTTATCTTAACAGATGCCAGTGAGGAATTTGATAAAATTCAAGGTCTACTATTGGCAAAACCTCTTAGTAGACTAGAAATGGAAGTAAAGTATTCAACCTTACAAAAAATGTCTCCAAAAGCCCACAACAAACATCCTATAACTTAAGTAAAGTGTGGAAACTTTCTTTTAAGAATAGGAATAAGATAAGGTTGCCTGTCACCACTTCCATTCACCAGTATGTTTGAAGTACTAGACTAGAAAGCAAGGAAATAAAAACAAACAAAATATGCAAAGATGAGAAAAATATAAGCAAAATTCTATTTATGAATGATATAATTGTCTATGATAGGATTGTCTACAGCACTGATAATAAATTATTAGAACTTATGAGAATTTTTTTCTAGAATTCTTGATTAAAATATCAATGACTGAAATTCCATTGTTTTTTCTATAAGATAATAATGGAGAAATGTAGTTTAAAATAAAACACTCTTTAAAATAACATCAACAATATAAATTACATAGGAATAAATATTTTTTTAATATGCAAGAATTCTACAAGATAAAGTTTAATGATTAAAAGTCATTAGAGGAGGATTTAAAAAAAGACAGCTGTATTGTGTTTATTGACTAGAAAACAGAATCTTAAAGTTTTAAGTTATCCTAAAATTAAACTGAACATTTAATTTAATCCTAATCAAAATCCTAAAGGTTATTTTTAAATGGAAATTTGCATATAGAATCTAAAATTTATATGGAAGAGTAAAGATCTAAGAGTAGACATGACAACCATGGAGATAAATGAAGAATATAAGTTTGTCTTCCCTGACACAAGGATTTGTCATAAATCAGTAGTAATAATGAAAGTGAGGAATTGAACATGGATATAAAAATAAAATAATGTAAAATGATAAGAACCCAGAACGTAGAATGACAGAGCTAATAGTAAGTTTTGCCGATTAAGGAAGAGACTATGCAATAAAACTACTGAAACAATTATTACACAGATGAAAAAAATCAGAATTGATCTCTTTTCTTGTATTATATACAAACATAAATTCCAGTTAGATTAAAAGACACAAAAGTCAAAACAAAGCTACAATTTTAGAAGTCAATATATGAGAATATCTAACATTTGTGTAGGCAAGTGTTTCTCAAACAAGTTAGTACAGAGCACTAACTAAAAAAGGAAATATTTGATCGACTTAACTATAATATATAAAATTAACATCTTCTGTTCATTGATGCAAAAGAAGGTGAAAAGACAAGTAACAATTGGGAGAAGATATTTGGAATATGTATAACTGACAAATAATTAGTATCCAAAACATATAAAGAACTTGTGCCTATCAAGGCAAAAAAAGAAAAACGGACAAAAGACTTGAATCATGTTTAGAGAAAAAGATTCACAAATAGCCAATTGATATATAGAAAGACACTCAACCTCAAAGTAATCAAGAAATTTTCAAATTAAAACCACAATAAAATAGCATTGCCTGCAAACAAATTAGCAAAAACTGTCTCTGACAATATTTACTGTAGGTAAGGATTAAAAAGAATACTAATGTACTGTTAGTGAAGACACAGATTTGCAAAACACACACACACACACACACACACACACACAAAAGAAAGAAAAAAACTCTAGAAAAAACAGTGTTATTCTGGAAAAAGTTAAAATGTTTATACCACAAAACTCAAGAATTCCCCTCCTGGCTTCATATGTACCCCAGAATATAGGTATAAGGATTTCACTATATCACTGTGTGTAGTAGCAAAAAATCTCATAAAGCTCAAATGTTCACCAATAACAGGGTAAATAACATATATTCATATGATGAAAAATTATATGCATCAATGAAAAAGAATGAACTATTTTTACACCCAGAAACAGGGATGACTCTCAGGAACATAATACTGAGTAAAGAAAAGCAACAAAATTCTTCCTGCACTTCATAAAACTTTCAAAAAATATACAAAACTAAGGAGTATATTACTTTGAGATACAAAAATATGTCACAGAAACTAAAAGAATATCAAGTAGAAAATATTTAAGGAGTATAAAGGGAAAATAAACAATTATAATGCAGCTGGGCATGGCTCATTCTTGTTATCCCAGCACTTTGGGAAGATGAGGTGGGAGGATCACTTGAGACCAAGAGTTTGAGATCAGCCTGGGCATCATAGTGAGAACTCATCTCCAAAAATAAATAAATAAATAAATAGATAAATAAATAAATAAATAAATAAATAGATAGATAAATAGATAAATAGATAAATAAATAAATAAAATGTGTTGTTGTAGTCCCAGCTACTTGGGAGGCTGATGTGGGAGGATATCTTGAGTCCAGGAGTTGGAGGTGACAGTGAAATATAACATGACCACTATACTCCAGCCCAGGTGAAGGTTGTTTCTACTCAAACAAAAAAAAAAGAAAAAAAGAAAAAAAAAGAAATTATAATGAGTATAATAGAGAGGTTTTAGGGACCAGTGATTCTACTGTGCCATGAACTGAAGAGTATGATTATCTCAGTCCTGTGCAATTGTTGACCCAGATAGTCACAATCTTCAGGGGAGCACAGAAGAGCACACAACTACTTAAGGAGGAAAAGATGATTTGCTTCTTCATGCCTCACAGTCACTCTATGCTCTTCTATTACCTACTCACCTTGAGCAACCCTATACCAGGAGGATGTTGGGTACAGAGTCTCCATTTATAACATTTCCTCCATTTATAACATTTTAACATTCTATAAAAGTTGAGAGTTGAGATCATTGTTAGAAATGGAGAGTTTAGAGAGGAGTTGACATCAGTACCCATTGTGTTTCCATGTATCCAGAAATTTCACAATTGTATTAAAGACTGAAATATATGGAGGACAATTATTCCATTAATTTGTTGATCATAAAACATTGGCTGTCGTATTTACATCCAGGTAATCAGGAGTGATCAAAGGAAAGGTGCTCTCACGTGTCTCTATAGTTCTACGGTCTTGTTGTAGGATGAATTGAACACGTTCAACCTGAGGCTTGGTGTGGCGTTGCTTTTTTTCTGGTTAAGGTCCATGGTAAAGAACTCTGAAACTTTTAAATGAAGTGGATGGTGGTAAGTTGAGGGAAAGGCATTTTTATCTTTAATGTTTAACTTTTACTGTTGCTGATGCTAAGCTGTCAGGTTCAAGCAGTCTCCAATCAATAACTCATCACTCAGGGACAAGTTCCTAAGTAGTATGCATAGTTCTGTACATACTACCAGCTCCCAAGTTTGGGGTCTCTATCCCCAGAAGCTATGAAATCAATTGTTGAGACTGTATCTAGCAGATGTGTGATGGCAACTCCTGGTCTCCCACAGAGAGACAGGAGACCTTGGACTCAGTTCCCTGCATTTTGCCCTAAGTGATCTTATATCATCTTGTATTTAATTCTTTTTATATCAATATTTTTCACAGTTTCCTCCAGTGGTTGAGGAAGGTTTAAGAAAAGATATTTCTATGAATACATTAGCCTCTGAATCTCCTGAAGATTTTGTTTTAAAAACCTGTGTCAAGGGAACGCATCCCTGCTGTGGAAGGACTTTTGTAGATGGGAGAGGTTATTTTGACTCTTTAATTTTTTTTCTTTAAAATCTCCCTTCTGTCCTTCCTAGCAGACTAGTTCAAATACAATGAACAAGATTATACAAAGGTCACCTGAAGCCCTCCAAATGGCTGAGGTGGAAACCTAGCTACTTTAGACTCTTGGTTAATCCCATGTCATAAAGAGGTGTCCAAAACTCCTAGGAAGTTTAGCAATAGTATCTATTTCTCCAAGCAATAAACCTTTTTGAATTGAAGATAACCTTATGGAAACTTTATTCTCTAACCATAGAAAAATGCAAATAAGTAAATGTTCTGAGACATTGAAGCATACCCCTCAAGCTATCCTTCTTTTTGATGAAAATATTTATAAAATGTCTGACATCTTTTCTTACTGTCTTAAACTGAGCATTTAAAAATTATTATCCTTGAGACAGAATCATCATTATAGGCAATCTAACTGCATTGTACAATAATAGAGTTATGCCCTCAAGAATTGAAGCAGTGTGAAACTTTTCCTTCCTGTATTATAGCTCCATATTGGGATTCTTTATGAATATAGGAAGTTTTGCTTCTTTACAACAGAGAAAAACATTTCCACAGTTACTAACATTCAAACGGAGGTTGGAAAAGTTGCTATGATGAAAACACCCCAAGGCATTTAATCACATGAAATTGGCACATTTTTTTCCTGTAAGTATTTGATTTCTGGTAACTTATTATATGTTTACTCTTTGATAAAATCTCTCTTAAAAATTTTTGAGGGAGAGTGAACAAGATGGCCAACTAGAGACATCACCTGATGGACCATCCTGGAGAGAAGATAGGATTTCAGATAAAGGAGATGGGAGACGAGATGTAGAACAGGTGTGGATCATAGAGAGAGGTGCCAGAGCCTGCTGGGGATCTCACAGATCAAAACTGCAAAGCACAGAGGGAAGAAGATAAAGGAAAAAAATTATCAGTGAGGATCAAACCCAGAGAGGTTCCCAGACCAGTGAAAGGGTAAGGAGAGATACTTCTCACCCTTCCACAAAGCAAAAAGCACTGTAGTAAATATTTCCAGATAGCTAGAGGAGAAGATTTTGAATGTTATCACCACAAAAAATAATAATAAATGGTTAAAGTAATGGATACCATAATTACCCTGATTTGATCATTATATAATGTATACGTGCATTGAAACATCACACTGTATCCCATAAATATGTGCAATTATGTGACAATTATAAATAAAAATTAACTAAAACAAAATGAAAGATGAATCTCAGCATGGCATTGTACTTCAAAAGAAAGCAATTTTTTTTTTTTTTTTTTTGAGACAGAGTCTCACTCTGTTGCCCGGGCTAGAGTGAGTGCTGTGGCATCAGCCTAGCTCACAGCAACCTCAGACTCCTGGACTCAAGCGATCCTTCTGCCTCAGCCTCCCGAGTAGCTGGGACTACAGACATGTGCCACCATGCCTGGCTAATTTTTTCTATATATATTTTTAGCTGTCCATATAATTTCTTTCTATTTTTTTTTTTAGTAGAGACGGGGTCTCTCCTACTTGCTCAGGCTGGTCTCGAACTCCTGAGCTCAAACAATCTGCCCGCCTCGGCCTCCCAGAGTGCTAGGATTACAGGCGTGAGCCACTGCGCCCGGCCAAGAAAGCATTTTTTAAAATAAAAAAGAGATATAAAACATACACAATATAGTTTTAGGGTTTACAAATCTTAAATGTGCTGTTGACTGTACAGCCACATTACCAGAAGTCAATCAAGAAATTACTCTAATAAACCAGAAAATTCCCTTCAGCTTATTCATCATCCGTAAGCCCTCCAAGAGGTACATATCAATTTAACTTTCATTTTCGATTATTTTTGGCTGGTTTTCAACTTCATATAAATTGGATTATATGATGTGTGCTCTTTTGTGATGACAATTTTGCTCAACATAATAATGATAATGTTTGTGAGATTGTTGTATCAGTAAATTATTATTTTTTATTGCTCTGTAGTAATCCCTTGTATGAATTGTACAATAATTTAGCCATTCTTTTACTGATGGAGATTTGGATTGTTTCCAATTGGATATTATGAATAAAATTGCTATTTTAGTAGACATATGCACCCTATTTTCTTGAGCACATACCCTAGGAATAGGTAGTATTTAGTAAATACTTTCAAATAATATCAAAAAGCATCTGCCATGAATTTTATTTCCAACCGTCATGTATGAGAGTTTTGGTTTTGCCACATCCCTGCTAATACCTAGTGTGTCAATATTTATTTCTTATTTTAATTTTAGCCTTTCTGATGGATATGCAATGATATCTTACCGTGGCTTTATCTTAATTTTGCAGAACAGTTCTTGAGGTGGCCTTGGAGTATCCCAGTTCTCCTACTTTTCTTGCTTGTAGTTCTCAAGAATAGCTGTAGATGTTCGGGGAATACTACATCTTAAGGTAAAACGGGCTGGGGCAGCCTGGGCTCTGTTCTACACCAGACAATTCCCTTAAGCATATTTATCATCAATAACCTCTTTAGAAAAAGGATGTCCTCTAATACTTTACCTGAACTTCTTGTGTCAATGTTTTTACTACATAATCACCTCCTGATTGAATGAAATCTGGATACAGTATTATAAAAGAATCAATACTTCACATTGAATTTTTGCATTAGAAAGTATCAGTATTTATATTTTGTATATAGGTTTATTGCAAGGAACTGAGAAGGAAGCCAAGAGAGAAAATTGTGGCCACCTCAAAAATAAAATATTTTACTGAGTTTAAAAAAATAGTACGCATAAAATAAAATTTTAATTCAGGACATCATTATTACAGCTTAAAGACTGAGTTTAAAACTAGGCCTGCACAGACAGAATGATATGTTTAGTTTCATTTTATTTGCTCCAAGTTTTCCTTTAAATAGTGTTGATTTGTTCTCATATTTCTGGTTTTACAGCGTATCCTTTTAAAGAGAGGCTAATATATGTGGTTTTCCCTCTGGTCACTACTCCCTTAAAAGGACTTCACACTAGTATGATATCATCTTTGGTCTCTCCTGTGTTTTACACACAATTAGTTATTAACTTGTCAGAGCTCTCCCTTCACAATATTCTCTGTTTATAATATAATTTCCTTCAAGTCCTTTCTCCATTTATTATTAATCTTTATGGAGATGCTATTAAAAGTTAAATGGAAACAACAAAATACCACTTCTGTCACTTTCTCTCTCTCACACACACACACACACAACAATAGTTAAAATAAAAACTACTAATAATGCCCAATATTCATGAGGATATGGAACAACCAGGATTCTCAGACACTGGTGACAGCAATGCAGATAATACAACCATTTTGGCAAACTATTTTATGGCTCTTTAGGAAGTTAAAACTACTTTATGACTTAGCAATTCTAGTTCTAAGTGTTTATCGAAAAGAATGAAAAAAAATGTGTCCATAAAAAAAGATATGAACAAAAATTTACCGGAAAAAACCCAAATGTTCATCAATAAAAGAATGGATAAATAGATTTTCATGCATTTATTAAATGGAATAAAGGAATAAACTATTAATACTTTTACATACAGCAACATGAATGTCGCTCAGTAATATACTGAGTGAACATAAAACAGTATACATTATCTGATTTTATTCATGTGACTTCCAAGAAAAAGTAAAAATAATTTGTGACAGTAGAAATAAGAATAGTAGTTTCATCTCTAGAACAGGGCATTAATTGGAAAGAATCATGAAAGAAATTTCTAGGAAGATTGTGGTAGTAGTTATCCAGGTGCATACATTGAACTACATACTTGAAGTAGCTCATGAAATTTCACCCCAGAATATGACCCCTTGGTATAAGGAGTATTTTGAATTAAAGGCCCTGAGAGATCAACAGGCCTTGGAAGGGGCTTTCTCTGTTCCTTCATAAAACACCAGACCCATGAAAAAGAACAATTGCCTTCCTTTTGCCTCCCTGTTATCTCAATATATTGCAGGAAAGAAGATCAAGAATGCAACCAGACCTGGTCCAAATAATTTTAAATATAATGCCTGTCTCTCAGGTTAATTTAATTTGCAAAGAGAATCATTTACAAGTCAATCTGTTCCCCTGCTATTCATTTATTCTCTCAAGTATTTATTCATCATCCCTAGTAACCATTTATTGTTATTTGACAGACTTACCTATATTCCTCATCCCTCATCCCCTACAATGAGGGTATATGAATTTCTGGACCCCATTGGGATATTGGGTAATAACTCCCCTTGAGCACAGTAAATAAATCTCTTTCTCTTATTGATCTGCCTTATTGTGAGTTGATCTTTTAGTGAACATTCCGAGGCAAAGTGCCCCACTCACTAAAATCTGTGTGTTCTTTGTTTATGAATAATATCATCGAACAATTATTTGAACTATGACATTAGATTCCAAATTTGTCTTCTAATATTCACTAGTATCTATATTTCAGAAGGGAAGGCACTTCATCCCTTTGGTTTCTGGCCAGTAGAATAAACCCTATCGTCATAAATTAACAGAGATCAAAATATTAACGTTATTGATATTTGAAAAAAAATGCCCACTTACCACTCCCCAGTTTAGCTTCTAATAAATCCTGACCTTGAGAATAGCCTGTGGGAGCAGAGCCTGAGTGGCCTCCCAGTTGTAAACAAAAGGGGATGGGTGTGGTGGCTCATGTCTGTAATCCTAGCACTGTGGGAGGCTGAGGTAGGAGGATCACTTGAGGTTAGGAGTTTGAGACCAGCCTGAGCATGAGAGAGACCTCATCTCTACCAAAAAAAAAAAAAAGTTAGCTAGGTGTGATGGCACACACCTATATTCCCATCTACTTGGAAGGATGAGGCAGAAGAATCTCTTGAGCCCAGGAGTTTGAGGTTGTGGTGAGCTATGATGATGCCACTGCACTGTACCCTGGGATGACAGAGCAAGACTCTGTCTCAAAAAAAATAGCTACAGACATGGCCAACCTCTCCACATTTATGGAAGGTTCTACCTTAGGGTTTTATAGCAAAGTGCATAACGTGAGGAAGCTCAAAAGAAGAGAGTGCTCCCTGGGCCCTGGCAGGTCAAAATAAAAGAAATAGTTCCTTCGGAGAGCAATGACTTTTAACACCATAATGCCACCTACTAAAAACAAGGTCCAACAGTTAATCCTTGGGAGTCAGAGACTGAAAGTGTTTACACCAATGCTCCTTCACCACTGCGAGTGAGCAGGAGAAATGTCCTTCACCAGTGTGATGAGAGAGAATGTGGTCCCCCACTCATATTTACTAGGGAAAGAATTTAGTTATCATTCATTTATACAATAAAATAGCCAATCACTGAACATTATACCGTTAAAATAATCCCAACTGCAATACTAGTTACAAATACTGCTAAAAGCAATACAATTTCATTAATAATAATAAATGTACATATAAATATATGAGTCTTTTTTTATATTTTATATACCAATATAAATACTAAGAATGGTCATCTCTGGGTGTTATATATTATTTTTATTGTCTTCTATATATTTTTGTATGTTTTAAATTTGTTATTATCATCAATTTAATTCAAATAAGGGTAATCAATAAATTAAATGGTCACAAATGCCTAATCATATATCTAAAATAATACAAGAGAGATTCCTGAGATTCCTGAGAAAAATATTACATTTTTATAAAATGATCCAATAGCACAATCATCATCATATGGAAAAGCAATGACTGTGGCTAATCACTGGGAACTCAAAGCTATCTCTGCCCTAGAGAAATAAATAGCACATAAGACATGAGGGCAAAATTAAATATACTTTGCTATGTATACTAAGTATTATACTATGCAAGAGCTGTAAAAAATAAAAGAAAGAATAATTGGTCAATTAGTTAGATCTGTGGTAAAAAATTTTTAAAGAGAATTTTAGGATGAACTGTGCCTCACAAATGGGTAGAACTCTAAGAGGAGGGGAAAGATTAATTCTTCCAAGAGGGTAAAATAACATTTTAAAAACTGTGGCTCCTTGCCACTGATTATAGTTAAGTGATGTCACACTTTTAATATGAACATTGCCCAAGTGAAGAAATAAAATAGGAATAGCCATGAAAGGAAGTGTAGTCATCTTGGACCATATTTTACATTTGAAAATAGATTAGAAGTGCTAGTAGCCTCTGAATGCTCCTCAATCAATTAGAAGTCATCACTAATACGACAGCAAAAACACTAAAATTACTATTGTTTGTGGATGACTTCCTTTGAATCACTATTTTCTACTGGCTATTTATTATAAAAGGTGGTAGAAATGATGACAGTCTCTAGGTTCCTTGAATAATGACCACCAACATGGCACCAAAAAAGAGACATACGTTATATGTTGGCCCAGAGAGAAAAGGGAACAAGAGAATAAGAATATGACTGTGGGATGTCTCAGTCTGTTTGTGCTGTTCTAAAAATATATTCAAGGCTGAGTAATTTATAATGAATGGAAATTCATTTCTCGCAGTTCTGGAGGCTGGGAAACCTAAGATCAAGGGCCAGCAGGTTTGGTCATCTAGTAAGGGTTGTTTTCTGCTTCCAAGATGGCACCTTGTTGCTGTATCGTTCTGAGAGGAGGAAGGCTGTGTCCTCATGTGGCAGAAGGCAGGTGAGCAAGTGAGTGAAACACTTTATGAAGCCTCCTTTATAAGAACCTAATCCCATTGATGAAGGTAAGAGCCCTCATGACCTAATCACCTCTTAAAGGACCCCCTTCTTAATGCCATCACATTGGCCATTAAGTTTCAACACCTGGGTTTTGGAAGGGACAGATCAAACCATAGCATGAGGTAAGGCAAATGTTCCCCCATGAGTTCAAAAATAGATGGCATAATAACAGACAAGTCCAGATGATAACATCCTTTGGGTTGGAGTTTAGCAAAGAGGATGGACAGTTGAAGCAATTTCAAAAGGTTAAGTTCTGTGGTTTCTAGTTTGGCAAGAAAAAAACATGGGTGCTTCATGCTAGAGACTTGCAATTCTGGGTGCAGCATTGCAAAGCAATCTTAAATGCTTACAATAACAAAGATGATTATATTAGCACCTACTATCTATTGAGTTCCAACAAAGTTTGGTTTACTTTGTTTAAAATACTGCAATTTTTTTCTCTAATCTTATAACAGTCCTGAAAGATAGGGATCATTTTGTTCATTTTGCAGATGAGAAATAACTCAAAGAATATATCCAATTTGTAGTGGATAAGACCAGATATTGAACAGAAATCTATCTGATTTCAGAACTTTGCATCTATTATATCATCTTTATTAAAGAAGAAAAAATGTATCAACTTCTCTAAAGGAGGTTTTTATATCCCTGTATAACAACTGCAAAGAATAATACTGCCAAGAATGTTAGAATAATTTTCATCTACTTCTTTCCCTGTTTTTCTTTTGATAATATTTTTAACTCTCTCCAGAAATGCTATAACTTTAGAGTACATACTGTTAGTTTATATGCTCTTCTCATTAGTTTCCTACAGGCTCTTGGCTGTCTGCAGATGTCAGGCCCCTAAGCTGTAAAATTCACTAAGCAGATTGCCTTGAAATATCTTCCCTCCAAAGGCGCTTTGTTTAACTTGTGTAAATCTGTTCTGAGTTGCTTTCATAACTTGACTTACGTGTCTTGTGGGTTTTTACACAGTGTATTTGTTCAGTGAGGGAGCAAGGAGAGTTTTCTATAGAGTCCCCAAACTCAATTATTTCCCTGTTCTGCACATGTTTTATCTTTGGCTGGTTTGCAGCCATGAATAACCAACAGTGTTGACAATCTGTGTGTTCCCACTTGAGTGCCACCATATTGGCAGCATAACAGGGAGAGATTGTGTTTTTTCATGCTAAATGAGAGAATAGTTGTGTGTTAATCGTTAGTTTATGCACTGCAAGCCTCTCATAAGTTCTGCATATTATTCAAACACATGCATACGCATTATTCTCTGTCTTGGTTTTTTCCTTTGTTTCTTATCCATTGTCATTACTTCTGCCTATTTTGCACTTTGCATTTTTGTTCAAAAACAGAGGAAGGAAATGCTGTGAGAGTGGCAAAGTTCATTTTCCGTATACTCCATTTTGCTTTACAGTATCCTGCCTTTCATGATCCATGGCTTTCCTCTCTAAATATCCTACAACAAATTTGTTCTGACTCTTTCTCAATTGAGACATCTGCACTCAGTTAGTTAGTACAGTGAGGACTTAATCATTACATAACTTAGATTTGGTCTTCTTACTTAAAAAGCTCATTCTTGTTTGCTTTGTCTCTGCAGTATTCCACAAATCCATTTGTTCTGTGGGCATTTAATAAGCAACTACTAATACTATGTACCTGCATTGTAGTAGGTACCACCTAAGCACAAATGGAGAAGATAGGCTCTATTTTCAAGGAGCAAACAATCTGATTGGAGAGGTGGCCTTACTTGAAAACAAATTTAAGTAGTGCGAAAAATACCTCAAAGTAGGTAAGTACAAAGGATCAGAGTATTACAAAGCAGGACGCTCTCAACTATTCTATGATTTAGGTGATAATGAGAAAAATTTTTATAAAAGACACATCTGTGTTGGTCTAAATGGAGTTATCAAAGCATTTAAAGAAATACAATGTATTGAAGGTAAAGAAGCAGCATGTGCTAAGATATGGAGTCTTGCAATATTATATTATGTTATTATAGCACATTTTTAGAGTATGCAAACAGTTTTGTATTAGTAAAGAATAAAGGGCCAGGTAAAGAATTCCGCTAGGATTTTTTCATACGTGTGTGTCTGTGTATGTGTATGTGTGCATTTTAACAATATTTTTTTAAAACAATCTGAACATTTTATCTCTTCCATATGCAGGCCAAGACTGATGGCATACAGACATGCAAACATGCAAATACTGAATCATCTCCCTAAGAACAGTATAAATAAGAACTACCATGTAATGTCATTACATTTTTTTAGAGTAAGGATGCTATTTGCAGTCAAAATAAAAGTGAGTTACCACTTAAAGTGACAACATTTAACATTTAAAATATTGTTAGGATATTTGACCATTATTGATTTTGTGTATTCTAATATCAAAAATACTCAAAAATATCCCATTTTCTTTTGAAACATATTCTGAGTTCTCTTAGCAGTTATAAAGATAATTTTTATTTTCTTTCCCTCCAATATTGTGAAATTGATCTTTTCATAGATTTAAGACTTCAGTTTCTAAATTTAATAAATTGAGATTTTTTCTTGATATCTTGAAGCTATGTAATGTGGAATACTAATCTTTAATTGTTACAGACTTATGACAAAAAATTAGAAGCTGAATGAACACCTAATATGATCATCTGTCACACTGCACAGAGGACAGATGCTGCCAATGATGACAAACGCTGGCCTGCTGTACAAACACAGGCACTCCGTGTTCAGAATGGAGATTGAGGTGAGGGAGTGGAGTAGTCACACAACCATAGAAAGCTTGATGGACTCAGTGGACTCGGAAGAATCTATACCTTAGCACTAGGTCTCACATGTATATTGCAAGTCTTTCTTTGATTTCTAGCATATGACATCAACTATGACATTAAGGTAAGATAGCTAATTGAGTTTTATAGCTTTTAGTTGTTTACATTTAACATGTTGCTGTTATACTGTTTTAATGATTGAATAAGATATGTACATATCAATGGTTTGTATCTTATTTTTGTTCATACCTATGTAAAGAACATTATAATTAATTAAAACAATGTGGGGTACCTGTAATAATTATTTTTAATTGTCTATTCAACACTCTAGTTTCCAAAACTGTAATAGGTGATGGGCAACCACTGTTGGCTACCTCATTAGAGAAGATATCGAAGCACAGTGGAAAACAATTTTAATCATGTTTACGGCCTAGTCCACATCCTTGCTCTTTGAATTCTCATGTGACCCTGAGTTATTAATTTGTCCATATCTTAAAAATGGAGATAATGATATCTGTCTGGAAAAATTCAGTGAGATTATAATGTGTTACATATCTGGCATGCCACTTGTGCTTAATAATGTTAACTTCCCCTTTTACATCTCTGAACTTCATTTTTCTCATCTATAAAATGGAAACAGTAATACACACCTCACAATGACATTGTAAGTGTGATGAGGTATGTACAGTCATGTTCTTGGGAACAAAGAACACACAAATTCTTCCAGTTGGTCCCTTTTTTTGTAACAAGTTTTCATAACCAGCTTTTTAAAAAATTACTTGCATAAATTTATGAGGTACAAGTGTAATTTTTTTACATGGACATATCAGGCTTTTAGTGTCTTCACTACCTGAATAACATGCATCGTACCTACTAATCAATTTCTGATTATCCACACCTCTTCCCCCCACCCTTCCAAGTCTCCGTTGTCTTCTATTCTATACTTTAGGTCTATGTGTACACATTATTTAGCTGCCATTTATAAGTGAGAAAAATGTGGTATTTGACTTTCTGTATCTGAGTGGTTTCACTTAAGATAATGGGCTGCAGTTCCACCCATGTTGTGCAAAACACATGATTTCATTATCCTTATGGCTGAATGGTATTCCATTGTGTATTTCTCATAATTTTAATCCAATTATCTTTTTATGGACAATTAGGATGATTCCATATCTTTGCTCTCGTGAATTGTGCTGTGATAAACACAACAGTGCAGGTATCTCTTTGATATAATGATTTGTTTTCCTTTTGGAGACACCGAGTAGTGGGATTGCTGCATCAAAGGGTGGTTCTACTTTTGGTTCTTTGATAAATCTTTTTACTGTTTTCCATAGAAGTTGTACTAATTTACACTCCCACCAACACGTGTATAAGCATTCCTTTTTCTTCACATCCTTGCCAACATCTTTTATTTTTGGTCTTTTTAATAGCCATTCTGACTGGGATAAGGTGATCTAGTTTCCTTTTTATAGGCATAGAGACAGAATGATGATTTTTCCATTATGAAACAAATACCACTAGAATGACTTCTCAATAATGTTCCTGTAAGAAAAGTAGTCATGCATTTTCCTAGGAAACAGGTATATAAATAAGAACTTTTTATGAGGGCTTAGGAATCTATGTGGGTGAGACTTTAAAAGGCTCTCCAACTCAACATGTGCTCGCAAGCAGAGCTTTGGAAAAGGGATGAACTAGCTTCTATAAGTACCCAAGCAACCTATTGAAAGAAAAAAATCCTTTTCCCAGAATGTCGAATTCAGGAAAACCAGGCAGAGTGGACTAGGATAACCTTTGATTAACCCTTATCAAAAAGGATGAAAAAAATTATTATGAAGTGAGAAAGAAATCATTGCATTAACAACAGTAGCTACTATTTATTGGAAAAATCTGTGTGTCAGATATAGTACTAAATGTTTTGTATGCATTAACTATATTTAATACCCATAACAGCCTTGTGCTCTGCATTTTTTGATGTCTATTTCACAGATGAGAATATTGGAGCACACAAAAAGTTAGGTAATCTATTCAAGGACGCATAGCTAATAGCTTGCAGAGACAACATTTGAATCCAGACAAACTGGCTTCAAAGTCTTCCTTGTTAACCACTTTGCAGTTCTGCCTCTCTACACGGTACCAGATGGGTAGCTTCTGTATTGAGTAGACAAGGAGATAGTGAGGGTGGTCCTTGATCCTCAATGTGGTGAATTATGGACAAAGTCCTAATACAGCAGAATAAACATGTGGACCCAGGAAACCACATTATTCACTACGGTGTTTTCCTTGTGTTGAAGCCAATCCCTCAGTCCATGAAACAGCCCCTGGACTTGTTTTGAAATTGATGAAGTAGGGCTGAGCAGGAATAGTTCCCTCGACACCTGAATACTAATGGGCACACAGAAATGCTTAAACATACTGGATAGGGGGCAACATAGTCAAGGAAAGTAGGTGAGCCTCGTGGCAGCTAAAGCATGTGAGGACTCATGCATGATAATTTGGGTAACTACTGGAGTGAGGATATTATTTTCATTACAAAAAAAGTAAAGCCAAACATCTGATTTGTACATGTAACATGATTTTGCAAGCCCCACAGCAGTACATAAATATTCTTTCACTCCCACTGCCTACATGTATAAACATAGATGCATATAATAAAAATTGAATTTAACACATTATGAGTAAATTGTGGAGCTGGTATTAAGATGAAGATTAGTATGACCAGTCCTGGTATCAGGAAGAGGAAGGTCTGATATGCTTCTGGTCTACCTGCTGTTTGGATCCTTGCGGATCTCCTAGAATATGCCCATCAACCTACATGGTCACTGGGTGACCCGAGCTGGCGTTTCCTGAGTTGTGTGTCTTGAGACTCCTGCTTCATTTGCTGATTATGCTGACACATCTCTGAAGTCCATATGCTCTGCCATATCCTTTAGTCCAAATGCACGTGTCCTCTGAAGCCTTATTCCAACCAGAGGCCTCCTGTGAAATAATGATGCTCTGGGCCAAGATTTATGTTTGGGATCCTGCAACTGTTTGCTAACTTTTATTTTCTGTGCTGGATTCTGGGTTGCAGTTCTTTGTAATGCTTCACGGAAGCCCATCCTCCTCCACACATCCCCTAAGTCATTTCAAATCTACCTCTTGGTCAGCAGCATGCTGATTACAAGGCTTCTCTGAGGGGCTTGAATTTTCCTGAGATGAACACCGAGAAGCCAGACCTACTCCAGGATTCCTTCAGAACCGTGGCTTATTTTTAACCCATCTCTAGGGTTTTTAACCATCAGCATTTAGAAAGTAGACCATTCGTGTCTGACCCTCTGCCCTCTAACTGCCTCTCTCCCTTAGACCTCACCTCTACTTTTCCTTGACTTAGGACACATCTTCCTTTGGCCCTAATCTGACCTCATGGCCTTGTCCTAATATCAGGGAGGCAATGGGGCTAAATCCAAATTTCAGAGAAGGGAATATATATTGAGAAATATTTCAAAAATTTTAGGCACATTATACAGATATAGTTAAATATCACTAACTCTTTCTAAAACTATTCATTATAAGGCCATTTCTACATTTCGTCAAAGCAAAAGAAAGGAAAAATTAGTCACCCAGTTTGCTAACAATACACTAAATACCCATAGAACTTAACTTCTTACTTCTGTGGGCCCCAGTCTAGCCATGTCTCCATTTCTGCCTGATGGCTGTCATTAGTCATACTGGCACCGAGTAACACTGCCTAGCTGGTGAGACAGTTCTGCACATGATAATTATTAATACTTGGACCAACTTAATATTTTTTCTTTTTTTTTTTGAGACAGATTCTTACTCTGTTGCCTGGGCTAGAGTGTCTTGGCTTCAGCCTAGCTCACAGCAACCTCAAACTCCTGAGTTCAACCTCCTGGGTAGCTGGGACTACAGGTATGTGCCACCATGCCAGGCTAATTTTTTCTATATATATATATTTAGTTGTATAGCTAATTTCTTTCAATTTTTCTAGTAGAGATGGGGGTCTTGCTCTTGCTCAGGCTGGTCTCGAACTCCTGAGCTTAAACAATCCGCCCACCTTGACCTCCCAGAGTGCTAGGATTACAGGCGTGAGTCACCCTGCCTGGCCCAGTTTAACCTTTTGACAGTTCAGAACATTGACTAAAGATGAAGGCAGATATAGTAACAGTTCCCAATCTTTAATCTGCTAGCATTAGTGTGAGAGTTAAGAGTAAAGTAAATGGAAATAGCTTGCACTTTTTATCCTGAATTAAGTCCTAGCTCCATTGATGCTGAATGTATTGGAAGGAATTACTTGATCTTTCTGAATCACAATTTCTTATCTGTGTAATAGGGTTAATAACATCCACTTTATAAAATTGGTATGAGGTGGTATATATGTATGTGTGTATGTATGTATATTCTATATAGTGATATGTCATATGTAGTTATATATATAATTTGCGAGATAGTAAGTAGTAAGTGCTCAATTTGCAGGATCTTACATGAGAAGTTTTCTTATGATTCCTAAAATAAGTGATTGTCAAATGTATAATTTTCTAGTTGTCATTTTATAAGTTAGGATGATTCCATTTGGCACTGACAAGCAAAGTGAAAACTGAAAGGGGAAATTGTGTGTAATGCATTGGGTGTACCAGGGTTAGGCTAAATGCAATGTTGCTCTCTTCTTTTTTCTCTAATATTAAATAAAATTGAGGGAGTAAAGTTCACAGGTAAGTTTTAGAAATAATTGCTTTTTATCTTCTTTTCTGAATGAGAAATCATTTTGTATAATCAAATAACAAGGCTTTGATAGCAGTCAGCATCAGCTATGGACCCATGATGCTCTTAAAACCCCGTCACATAGTTTCAGTGGGACAGAGCCAAAGGGCATCTGTTTGCACAGTCCTTTTAAATTCTGATAAGGTTTTCTAAAGCATATTCTAATAAAGTGTCCTAATAAGGTTGACTGAAGGGACCGGGAGTCCCTCCTTACTGCTTCAGTGCTGGCTCAGAGGCAAGTCTCCTCTTTCATCTTCAAACAAATTCAAAGTTTATTTTTGAAATAAAGGTTTCTTTTCCCATGGAATTCAAAGAGCTTTTAGACCTCATGTGAAGGAAAGAGCTCCTGGCTTTCAGAAATGCATTTTAAAAAACTGCTGATGTCTTAGTGCCTGGCTGATAGGTCCTGCTGACCTTCAAAAGCGTTGCATTTTCTTTACCTTTGTTTCTCGGTCAGCTTGCTGGAAGCTGAAGCTGTGCTTAGGGCCTAAGAAAAGCTGTGTTTGAAATGGTGAAATGTCTAAAAAACACTAACTTTTTTTCCTTCTACCTATGGATTATTGAGAAAATTTTAAATTAACTTTAGAAAGGATACAAGGAAGGAAGGAAGGAAGGTACTTTTTACCTGCATACATTCATTTTGTTTACCCTAAACTGATGGAAATGGGAACTTTCTTTTCATTTGGAAGCTGAAGGTTTTTTTTTTTTCCTTTTCTTTTCATTTGTTTTGTCCCTCATTCACATCCATTTAAAAATTTGAATCTCTGGAAATAGGAGTTTGATGCCTGGAAGCTGTCCGGTGCTCTGCTCAGACCAGATCACAACTGCTATAATTTACACTGGGGCTGGAAATATCATAGCAGTCAGTAACCCAGGGCTCAGTCGCAGCATCCGACTCCAGGTACACCTGCCATACCCTGTAACCCTCTGGCAAGAGACCTAATTCATTTTCAGCAGTGACATTGAAGATAATGAAAGAAGAAGTCCAATAATCTTTGTCAGGGAATTGTTGAAAACCTTCTTTGGCTGTGTAGAAGCTTTTTAATTTGATCAGGTCCAATTTATTTATTGTTATTGCTCCTGTGATTGCTTTGGGGATCTTCTTCATAAATTCTTTGCCTTGGCTGATGTCTGTATGAGTTTTTCCAGCATTCTCTTCTAGAATTCTTATGGTTTCATGCCTTAGGTTTAAGTCTGTTATCTATCATGAGTTGATTGAGTAGTGAGAGGTGCGGATTCTGATTCAGTCTTCTACATGTGCCTATCCAATTTTCCCAGCACCATTTATTGAATAGGGATTCTTTTCCACAGTGTATGTTTTTGTTTGCTTTGTCAAAGATCAGATGGCAATATGAGAATGGGTTCTCTGTTCTGAGCCATTACTCTATGTCTCTGTTTTTGTGCCAGTACCATGCTGTTTTGGTTACTATAGCCTTGTAGTATAGTAACTTGTAGCTTGAAGTCAGGTAAATTGATGTCTCCCAATTTGTTCTTTTGGCTTAAGGTTGCTTTGGCTATATGGAGTCTTCTCTGGTTCCAAACAAAGTGAAGAATTATTTTTTCTAGATCTGCAAAAAATGATGTTGGCATTTTAATAGCAATTGCATTGAAACTCTAGTTCAGTCTAGGTAGTATAGACTTCTGCACAGCCAAGGAAGCAATCATTAGAGCAAATAGACAACCTATAGGATGGGAGAAAATATTTGCATGTTATCCATTGATAAAGGACTGATAACTAGAATCTATAAAAAACTCAAGCAAATTAGTAACAAAAAATAAAACAACCCATTAAAAAGTGAGCAAAAGGCATGAACACAAACTTTTCAAAAGAAAATAGACTAATGTCCAACAAACGTGAAAAATTTCTCAACATCTCTAATAATTAGGGAAATGCAAATCAAAACCACAATGAGATGTCACTTAACTCCAGTGAGAACTGCTTTTAACAAAAAGTCACAAAACAACAAATGCTGGCATGGATGCAGAGAGATAAGAACACTCATACACTGCTGGTGGGACTGAAAACTAGTTCAACCTCTGTGGAAAGTAATATGGAAATATCTCAAAGAGCTAAAAGTAGACATACCATTTGGTCCAGCAATCTCACTATTGGGTCTTTACTCAAAGGAAAAAAAGACATTTTATAAAAAAGACATCTGCACTAGAATGTGTATAGCAGCACAATTCACAATTTTCAAAGATGTGGAGAAAAAACTCAAGGGCCCATCAATACATGAGTGGATTAATAAAATGTGGTGTATGTATTCCATGGAGTACTACTCAGCCATAAAAAATGCTGAACTAATACCTCTTGTATTAACCTGTATGGAACTGGAGACCATTTTTCTAAGTGAAGTATCACAAGAATGGAAAAACAAACACCACGTGTACTCATCATTAAATTGGAACTAATTGACCGACACTTATGTGCACATATGGAAATAACAGTCATCGAAAATCAAGCAGTTGGGGGCAAGGAGGAGGGAGTGAGTAAATTCACACCTAATGGATTCAATGCACACTATCTAGGGGATGGGCACACTTATAACTTTTACTCAAACAGTACAAAAGCAATTTTGTAACCAAAAACTTTGTACCCCCATAATATTCTGAGAAAAAAAAACATCTTTGAATGTGGGAAAATTGGATCCAGGGTCTCACCCCATCCCCTCATCTTCATGTGTCTGGTTTCTGTGTGCTTGCATTGGCTTTACTATCATTCCTCACGTGATGTATGGTTTGCTATTTTTTGTAGTTATATGTTTTCTTTCTGCAAATGGATCTTCAGCTCCTTCAGGGCAAGGTTATCTTTTAATATCCCTTAGTGTTCCTTACATTTCCATTTGCAGTGATCTACCTAGTAAGTACTTTCAAATAATCAATGATATCTTTTCCCAAGTCAAAATGATAGTAGATTTGTCATGAAATTCTGCTTCCTCTCTTTTTTTGTGAGATGGAGAAATATCTTCTTTCAAATGTTTAGTTTTACTTGAGTACTATTCTTTGGTATAGAAAATATAGTCATTGCAAGCCATTTCAAATATGTTCAAATACATAAAGTCTTTATATTGCTCTGTTATTAATATTTTTATTAAAAATAGTCAAAACCTCATAGTACCTAATATAAGAACTTCTGGAATTAATAATGTTTATAGTTTATAATAATTAAAATAATACCGATTGTTATCAGTCTAGTATTTCAATTCATTAGTTTTTCTCTGTTCAAATTTCAGATATTGGAAAAATGGACTAATACCAAATTTTATATGAGTGAAGAATTTTAGAATTGAAAGGGACAAATCACAGTAGATATACAGTTACATACATACATACGTATATACATACATAGATTAAAGAGAGAGATAGAGGAAGGGAATTTATATAACATAATTGCTCTTGGATTTGGTCATCCTCTTATCCAACAGCCATAACTTTACCCTTAGAGAGCTGATTTTGCACTTTATTCTCCTTGTAAGTGCTCCATGCTTGGTGGATAGACATTTGTTTTGGTGGACAAGACTGGCTTTATGCCAGGTCTTTAAGAAGAATGCAGATTTTTGAAAAATAATAAATATGCCTTCATTCTCTATAGCAACATAGCCTAGTGCTTGCAAGAACTGAACATATGTTCCAATCCAGTGCTCCACACAAATGCATGAACCCAAAGCTACACACACACTCAGACTTCCACTGTGTTATACCTTCCCATTATGTGTATTGATTTGTATTGAGCTGCCCCATCTTGATAATTTTGTACCCTAATGGTGACTTCAACTCAGAAGCAACAAAGGGGATGAATGGAAGCCTTGCAAACAATATGATAGTCCTTCAGAAGACAAACCCTCACTCTCGAGCCCAAATCCCCTAACAAATAATGTCTACTTTGCCCAATTCTGGCTCACCTCTTTTTTATTATAACCTATAACTTGTATTTCAGGGACCTGAGAGTCTCACCACCTCTTCTGGTAGTACTAGTGGAGCTGATAGATATTTTGAGTGCACTGGAAGAGGATGCTGCTGGTCACAGAATCAGTCCACTTACATTACTCCCACTCCCCATTCCTGACCTTACCATGGGGATAACACTAAGACTCAGGAGGACAGGAAGCAGGCAATGTGTACAACTTGCCCAGAGCATGCTTCAGAGGATTACTGTCTAGGTGGCAACATCTCTGACTCAGAAGTAGAACCTGCCATAAAGAAGCCAAAAAAGTCAAGAGTTTCTCTGTAGAAATGGATCAAAAGGAATATCAGGCCAGATTTTCCAAAGTGATCTACACCATATCCTCAAATTGAAAAACTCCATGGTTAAGATGTGGGCATTGAGGGTCTATTTGAATTATTTCTGGATGAAGACACAATTAACTTCATTGTGAATGAAACTGGCCATTATGTGTCTCAAAAATGCTAGACTCGGGGCTCACTTCAAAAAACTGAAGTGTGTTTTGAGTGTTTTATTTTGAGTGGGTATGTTCTATATCCGAGGAGGTACAGAACATTCAACAGGTTCTATAGGTGCTGTAGAAGCATTCTCCAGATGCACATCACAGTCTAGTCACACATGCAATTAGAAGATATAGGTTGGAAATGGTCTTCTGCTACTTCCATTTTGCTGACAATAACAATTTTAATGAAATGGATAAATTTACAAGAATAAGGACTCTCACTACCAGAATGAATAAAAATTTCAAATTATATGTATCCTGGGAAAAGTTCTACACCTTTGACAAACCCATGAGCATTTTGATCATCAAGGATTCAAGCAATACCTGCAGAGAAAATCAATTTAGTTTGGTTATAAAATTTGGTGAGGAATAAGTTAGCTTGACTACTTAGCTTGATTTGAACTCTACCAGGCAAAATTACTAATTTTGACAATCAAAGACCTCGAGTAGGGAGGGAGCCCAGTGATTATGAAGTTTGCTAATACTCTTTAGGAACAAGGCTAATAGCTCTATCACTTTTGTTTTGATGACTCTTCAATAGCATCAAGCTGATGACAGCTTTGAAGAAGAAAGGAAACAAGGCAACAGGAATGATTCATAAAAATATGACATAATAGTGCTCTCTAAAAACATCACAGAACTCAAAAATTGGAAGAGCGGGGTGTTTGATTTCCAAGTGGGCAAAGAAAAAGAGATAGTAGTGTGCTACTGACATGGCAATGATGTCATAATCATCTGCTCCAAAGCTGTGTGTATTGAGCCTTTGAAAAAGGCCATGAACTATTCAACAGCGGCCAAGAAGTTCATATCAATCAACAAAGAGTGATGAATATGTTCAAAGAGATATTCAAAGAGAGAGGGGATGTGGAATGGATGGATCAGAATATCTTCAAATACATTGTTAAGGTTAGAGGCAAGAAGTGATACTCCAGCTTGATCAATCACATCATCTCGATGGCCATCGACAATAATGTCAGCTGCACAGAATCTATGACAATGAGTCTGGGTTAGATCTGCTGACTTTCCAAAGACACGCTGCTGCATGTTTCCATTTGCAACACAATGCAGAGCCACTGGGACAAAAGAACAGAGGGAAGTATGCCTAAATAAAAACAGAGATCAGATATAATATGACATCTCACTGGATAATTCATTAAGACAACCCCCCCTATACACACACACACACACACACACACACACGCACACATGAAAACAACCATGTTCACTCCTACACTAGGTGAAAAAATGTTAGAAAGGTATACATGTAAAATTTTTCAAATGTATCACAAAAAATAGTGTTTGACATATTGACAGTTACTTGCATCCTGGAATTCCTGAGTATATCATTAATATTAGCATTTATTTTGTTATCCTGTGTTTCCCAACAAAATACCAAGTTTTGATTCAGATCTAGTGGATTAGGTTGGTTTATAAGGCAAACTCTTCTTTTCCTTTCAAAGCCATAAATTCCTGTAATCTAGTTATTTTAATTCTTATGAAATTATAATGCCTTCTGTTAGTAAAACAACTCTTCATGAATATTTTCATTTTTGAAAGGCCTGGGCCTTGTGAATGAAGAATACTAGCAACCTGAGTTAAAGGACTTTTGAATGGTAAACATGACTTGGAAGTTAGGGGTATTTAAATACCTGTCTTCCTGGAGCCATTTGCTTACATTCCAAGTGTAATAGACCTAGATACTTTGCCCTCACTGCAAAGGATTCCAGAGAAAAAAGATCTACTGTCTCTCCTGCCCTGCACTGCCCCATGTTAGTCCATTTTATGTTGTTATAAAGGAATGCCTGAGGCTGGCTAATTTATAAAGAAAAAAAAAAGGTTTATTTGGCTCATAATTGTAGATGGCTGGAAAGTTCAAGATTGGGCATCTGCCTCTCCTGAGGTCCTCAGGCTGTTTCCACTCATGGCAGAAAGTGAAGGGGAGCTGTTGGCAAGGAGACCTCATGGCAAGAAAGGCAGAAAGAGAGAGAGTTAGGAGGTGCTAGGCTCTTTTTTAACAACCAGGTCTGGTTGGAACTAATAAAGTAAGAATTTATTCACCTCCCTCCCACCAATGTATTAATCTTATTCATGAGGGATTCACCCCCACGGCCCAAACACCTCCCACTACCTCCCATTAGGCCCCACCTCCAACATTAGGGATGAAATTTCAACATGAGATTTTTGTTGAAACAAACAAAGCATATTGAAACTATAGCACTCACCCACCCCCCAAGAGGAGAAAGGATACATTTGCCAGCCGCCCCATATAAGCTCTGAGTTTCACACTGTTGTGGTTCATCCAGTCTGGTGCACAGGTAGCATCAGACCTTCATTGTGTTCCCCCATAGAGAATCAGAGCTTGGGGAACTAGTGCTGCTAAGACATTCTGACCCAGAGGTCTTGTATGAGTATTTACATGCCTGCGTAACTGTGGCTTGCTATCCTGTTAGCTTCCAAGTAGGTAACATCTCAGACCCTTCACGACTTTAGCCTTAACATTTCTTTTAATGGTTCCATGTAGTCAATAGCCTTGTTTGCATCCTTTTTCCTTAATGAAAGTTTTGGTTAAGAGTATAATAGAACCATGTGGAAATCAGAGCATTTATGAATTTTAGAGGAAAAGATGCCTTTGATTTGTCCTCTAAATCAACCTTGTTTATTAACGGATAAGGAATGGTGACCAAGAATATTTAAAAGACTTTCCGGGATAGATAATCTTAGGGTCTAATAAAATCTTGGGGAAAGAAATTTAGCTAGAAATCCACTAGTGAGACACATTTCCTTCTTTCCTAACTCATGCATCCCAATTCATTCTGTAAGTTACTATGTCTTTGAGTCTTTCTCAGCAAGGCTGCATCTTCCCATAAGATTCCAATTCCAATTCCTATCCGGAAATGTATTCTTACACTCTTGTTGTTTGATTAATGTTTTTTCATCACTCCCTGCTTGTGGTCCCCTCTTCCGGCTGCGGCATTATTTCTGCCTGAGGATCTTACTGTGAGCCCATCTGTGTCCAGGACACAGCAACTTGGAAAATTAGTGTAGGCCTGAAAAGTCTAGACATTGTCTAATAATATATTGGGTGGGCAGGAGAGTTCCTATAATGGCAGTTCTCTGGGAATAAAGCTTCAAAACAACTCCAGCCCCATTCTCCCCTCCCCCTTCAGTGGCTGCTGGTTTTTACTGTGAGTGTAGATGTTACCCTTCAAGGCTACCACGGAGATGGAAGAAGGCTATTTGAGGGATACGACAAATTAAAATGCCTCAAAGAACACTGTTCTTACCAAGATTCATCCATATTTTTAGGATAAATACTCTCCTGATTGCTTTCCTCTGAAATATTCCCTTAAAGAATTTGGTTAATTTCCAGAGTTGAAAAAGTTGATTTCAACAATTTTTGCCAGTTTTCTCATTGCTTTTATAGAGGAGAGAGTTTTCAGAATTCCTTACTCTGCTATTTTTCTTGATGGCCACTCAAAAGCAAGTTTTGATTTATAAAAGTTTCTGCTTTTAGTGTGTGAATGTATGTAAGAAATATATCTTATGTCAAAACTAGAATATGACCTTTATTCATTCCACAAACAGTGATTGAGGACCTAGTTTTTTTTTCAAGTTTGTCTACTAGATACTGGAAATTTGGTAAAATGAAATCTGTATTCTCCTTGACCTAAAAGAGCTCACAATTTTGGGGAGTTATTTGCGGAAATAAACAATTGCATTTTAATGTGGTCGTTAACAAAACACAAGGGGCTATAGTAGCATGGAAAAGGAGGAATTCTGTGAGTTAGAATGTTATGAGAGACATTATTAATATCAAAGTTGTGTGTGTGTGTGTGTTTAGCTATGAGGGGTAGAAGATATTCTGGAAAAGAAATTACCAGAATATATTGAGAGAGGATATGTGTAATTTTACTGTAAACAGGAGAGTAAAATACTTAAAAGCACAAACTCTAGAGGTTGACTCCTGGGTTCATATTCTGATTTTGCTATTTCTGAGTTGCAAATTTGGGCCAATTGCATAACCTCTTTGAGTCTCAGTTTCTTCTTTGGTGAATGGAGTGCCCATGAGTACTTCATAGAATTTTTGTGAGGATTAAATAAGTTAACATTTGTGGCATACAGCAGTGCCTGGTAATAGTGTTATATAAATAGTTACCACTTACATATAGAAAATATACAAAAGAGAAATGTGCATGCCATAAACTATGGTAAAGTAAAGCTTAACAAAATCTTGTCAGTTGGTGGAGATTCCTACAAGAAACAATGATTCTCAGTGTTATAGGTGAGGCAGATACCTTTAGAGGTATATTCAAATCTCTGGTCAGAAGCGTAAATGTGTGGTCATCTAGAGGCTTCAGTATAAGAAGATGGAGAAGCACAGTGCAAGGTCCATGAATTGTGTCTTTTTTTTTTTTTTTTTGGAGACAGAGTATCACTCTGTCACCCAGGCTAGAGTGCTGTGGCATCAGCCTAGCTCACTGCAACCTCAAACTCCTGGGCTCAAGAGATCCTCCTGTCTCAGCCTCTGAGTAGCTGGGACTACAGGTGCTCACCAAGAGGCCTGGCTAATTTTTTTCTATTTTTAATAGAGATGGGGTCACACTCTTGCTCAGGCTGGTCTCGAACTCTTGAGCTCAAGCAATCTTCCCTCCCAGAGTGTTAGGATTACAGGCATAAGCCACAGCGCCCAGCTGAATTGTATCATTTTCTAACAGCCTCTCTAACCTCTTAACAGTTTCTAGAACCCTGGTGACTTTTCTTAACCAAATCATCAATATCACCTCAGGAGCCAAACTTTCCACTTTTAATTGTATGTTTAAGTTCCAAATAGGGAGAGTAAAGGGTCTGCCCTAAGGAGTCGGAAGCCCCAATATGCTTATTGCTGACATGCGTCAATTCCACACCTCTCCTCAAATTTACTTTTGAACTAAATAAAGTCTTTTCAGTCACCGAAGGCACAGGAAAGGTGTGGCTCCTTCAGTCGTGGTGGCTCTAAGCTGTTGACTTGGCAAAGAACTTATCTGGGACTCTGGGACTCTGGACATAGGAATGTTTGACTGGGCAGTGGCCTGCTGTCATTTTTCTCTCCACACATTTTTTTTGCCATTCAGCTAGGGTTTTAAGACAGCAAGTCAGATTGCAGAGAGAGATGAATTCCTTCATAAAAACAAATGGCCGTACTGAAATCTCAAATTTGGTTTGTATCTTTAGGGAGCCTCAGGCTTTTTTTTTTTTCCAGTTAGCTAACAATCTGATGGGGTAAAGTGGAATGCTAGCAAAGAGGCAGCGATGCATGATTGGTCTGGACTTTTTATGAATAAATATATTTTTTTATTTTACCTTTCTGTGGTGAAAGAATATAGGTCCAGAATATATGGGGTCACTTGGGCCAGTAGTAAATGATGTATGAAATGAAAAATTCTCAGGGGCACGGCTCTGCAAACACTGTCATGCTAAGCCATTCACAGCTGTACTGAACTTAAACAAAGCAGAAAGATGTAAGATTTTCGGGCCAAAGAGGACAGTTTGCAGGTATGCTTATGCAAATATTTAACACAAATAAGCACACCCAAAAATGGAAACTTCTTTGAAGATTATTAATTTTAAAATTTTCATTCACAGAAGCAATTATAGGAATATTTTTTCTTCCAGAATATTTTCTTCCATATATTTTTCATACCCAATTGCCAAGAACATAGGGAAAATGTTTAAAGTGTGTTTTTATATATTGATTTACAACAGAAACTAAAGCTGAAACAAAAATTAAACAAAAAAATGCACTTGTATAATTGTTTATCTAAATCAGTTGATGAGAGCATAGTGTTAATGAAGCAAAGTCCAAGGTTTAAACCCATACAGGACTCTTAAGAGCTCATGGTTCTCTTATCCTATGGCCCATTTGGCCCTGTGTATGGGGTTGGTCACAGAGCAAGCTGCGTGAGAGCAGGAATAGATCAACACAAGTCTTTGAGCTCTCCTCATCCCTAACTCTGAGGCTAAGTTATAGTCATACCTAACATCTAGGAGCTGAATTCTCTTGGTGGAGTCTCAGACTCAATTCCAGGTTGCACTGGGTCGACCCACTGTGGGACAAAATTCTGCCATATCTGAAAAGTTGTGTCACTCTCTAGGTACCTCAATAGCCATTTTCTTTATATGTGAAGCCCCATGAACTATATAATTTGAAATATTTGTTCTCTTTTGGGAGCATGCACTATAATTATGTTAGTTCTCTTACCCTCCTTAACTTCTAGGCTGCCCATAGAAGTCAGGGACAGATAATTCTTCCCAGAAAATATACCATGTAATAGTCTTCATTTCTCAGCCACTCTTATAGGTGGAAGGGAAACATGTGATTAGTTCTGGCCATTGGTCCATAAGCATCAGCATTTAAGAAATGGTACATTACCTCTGTGGTCTTTCTTTCCAGGGTTCTGTATGACAGTGTATGTTCCAGATGGCCTATCCACAAGATGGTGGACCCTTTATTAACTTTGTGTGGAGTAACCCCCACCACACATTGGACTTGTAATATGAATATGAAATAAACCTTGTTAAGTTAGGCCATTGAGATTTGGTGGTTAATTTGTTAACATCTACTTCCTATTAGAATCTGAAAAGCAACTTCCTAATATTGCACAAATACACACATGAATTTGGAGTATCTTCTTAAACATGGGAAATGCTTTTTAATCTGATACAATTCCATTTGTCTATTTTTGCTTTTTTGTTCATACTTTTGATGTCATGTCTAAAAAAATAATTGCTCAGACCAATGTCAAAGAAGCTTTTCCTTATATTTTCTTCCAGTAATTTTACAGTTATAAATTTAACATCTATGTCTTAAACAATTTTGATTTATTTTTATACATGGTGAGAAATAAAGATCCAATGTCATTATTCTACATGTGAATATCTAATTAGAAAAAAAATTACTGAAGAGATCGTCCTTTCCTCTGTGTGTGTTCTGGGAACCCTTGTTGAAGATTAGTTGACTGGAGTTGTATGGATTTATTTCTGGGCTCTCTGTTCTGTTTTATTGATCTCTATGTTTGTTTTTTATGAAAGAACCAAACTGTTTTAATTACTGTAGTTTTTAAAATATAATTTGAAATCAGGAAATGTGGTGCCTACAGCTTTGTTCTTCTTGCTCAAAATTGTTTTAGCTATTTGGGGTCTTTTGTGGTGTCATATGAACTTTAGAGTTTTTTCCTATTTCTATAAAAAATTCCATTGAAATTTTGATAGACATTCCATTGAATCTGTAGATTACTTTGCATAGTTGGACATTTTGACAATATTAACTCTAATATATGAACATTGGATATCTTTCCAATTATTTGTGTCCTCTTCAATTTTCTTCATCAATATTTTGTAATTTTTAGTGTACAAGTCTTCCAGCTCTCCAGCCATTTCATTGGCAAGTGGAGACAATTTAGATCTTCCTTTCTGATTTGTATGCCTTTTATTTCATTTTCCTGTCTAATTGCTCTGGCTAGAATTTCCAGTACTTTGCTGAATAGAAATAGCAAGAGTTAGTATTCTTGCCTTATAGGGGATCTTAGAGAAAAAAATTTCAATACTTCCCCTTGATTATAGTCATTGTGGGTTTTGCATATATGGCATTTATTGGTTTGAGGTAAGTTCTTTATATGCTTATTTTGTTGAGTTTTTATCATGAATAAATGTTGCATTTTGTCAAATGTCTTTTCTCCATCTATTGAGATGATCACGTGGTTTTTATCTTTCACTCTGTTAATGTGATGTATTAATGTCAAATTGATCAATTTGCATATATTGAATCATCTTTACTTCTCAGGGATAAATGCCAATTGGTTGTGGTATATGATCCTTTTACTCTGCTATGAAATTCAGTTTGTTAGTATTTTACTGAAGTTTTTTATATCTTTGTTCATCAGGGATATTGGCCTATAGTTTACTTTCTTGTGATGTCTTTTTCTGGCTTTGGTATCAGGGTAGGGTTGGTCTTATTAAATGAGTTTGCAAGTGTTCCTTCTTTTTATATTTTTTGAAAGAGTTAAGAAGGATTGGTGTAAATTCTTTTAATGTTTGTGAAGACATCTAGTCCTGGATTTTCTTTCTTGGGAGGTTTTAAATACTATTTCAATCTTCTTATTTGTTATTGGTCTGTTCAGGCTTTGTATTTCTTCTTTACCCAGTTTTAGAAGGTCGTATGTTACTAGGAATTTATTCATTTCTTGTGGTTTATCCAGTTGGTTGGTATATAATATTCATAGTCTCTTATGATCTATTTTACTTCTTAATTATCCATTCTAATATCTTCTGTTTCATTTCTGATTTTATTTATTTTACAGTTCTCTCTTTATTTACTTAATTTGTCAATTTTGTTTATGTTCTCAAAAAAATAGTTCTTAATTTTCTTGATTGTTTTATTATTTCTCTGTTATCTATTTGATTTATTTCAACTCTATTATGTTTTATTTCCTTCCTTCTGCTAACTTTAGGCTTTTTTGTTATTCCTTTTCTAATTCCTTGAGATGCAAAGTTAGGTTATTTTTTTGAGTATCTTAATTATACTCTGAAGTGCTCCAAGAGCTTTTTCCATGTGTGGATGGTTGTTCATCCTTGCTTTTGTGAGGAGAGGAGGGCTGGAACCTCCTAGTCTCCCACCTTGCTGACCTCACTCCCATGTTCACCTGTCAATTATCTCTGTAAGTGCATCTTTTAATAAAGGAAACAGTTCAGCAAAATACTGAAGGAAATGATCTAGGGAAAGTTAAAGACTAGGAACATTTTGATTGCTTCAACTCTCCTGTCCATTGGCCCCTAGCATGACCACAGTTCTCACCATAGTGATGCCAACAGTCTCAGACCTTCCCTGCAAAACACAGTCCAGTCAATATCTGTCCTCTTCACTCCTAGTACTTTTGCTTATACTTGGGGAATCAAATGGATTGCATTTGTAATTGGAGAATCAAATGAACTGCCTAGAGAAGAGTGGTCAAAGGTCATTTTGAGTAAAAATCTTTTAATTCAACAGAAACTGTAAAACCAACTCAAATAAATAAACTGAATTCAGTTTTCACTGTTAGGATATTTCTGTGTTGTTCCCAACATATGTCTGCCACTGATTTGTCTTGGTTAAATAAACTGGAAAGGTTGGAAACATTGGCCCAAAACTGAAATTGCTTAGTAAGAGCCTGAGAGACCATCAAACCCCAGTAGGACTTATCTATCCTTGCCCTACAAGTACTCTTGAATGCTATTTGAGCATGTTGGGTAAAGATAAGATATCTCCCATGGTTTAAGTCAAGAGAAACTGAGATTTCACTGTCCTTTTTTTCCAAATCCATGTAGTCTGGGAATTAGATAATGGGCAAAATACAAATATTAGACTCCTAATCTTCAATGCGAGCACACAACAGGAGGCCCTGCTACATTATTCTATGGGTTACATACTGATAAGATCTTCATATTTTGTTAATTTGAGTAAAGACAAAAACAACAATTTTGATTTGTTGTAACTCAATAGTCTTTTTTTTTTTTTTTTTTCAAGACAGAGTCTCACTCTGTTGCCTGAGCTAGAGTGCCGTGGTGTCAGCCTAACTCACAGCAACCTCAAACTCCTGGGCTCAAGCGATCCTCCTGCCTCAGCCTCCCAAGTAGCTGGGACTACAGGCATGCACCACCATGCCCAGCTAAATTTTTCTATATATTTTTAGTTGTCTGGTTAATTTCTTTCTATTTTTAGTAGAGACGGCATCTTGCTCTTGCTCAGGCTGGTTTCTAACTCCTGAGCTCAAGCAATCCTCCTGCCTCGGCCTCCCAGAGTGCTAGGATTACAGGAGTGAGCCACCGCGCTCAATGTAGACTGGTAAAGAGTAAGTAAAACACAAGATTTATTGTTACCTCCTATTCGATCTAGATTTGATGAGGAAGAAAGTAAAGTATTTCTAGTCAAAGTTCCACCATTTCATGAATTCAAAGAGAGTATGGTACACTATACTCCTAGTCAAATATATGTAAGATTTATGATGGCAAAGATCTGATTTGTTCATAATGTAGTCCAAGCACCTAGAAGAGTGCATAGTGCATAATAGCTTATAAATATTTGCTGGATGAAAACTAATGGTATAAAAAGGGACTATGTATCATTCTAGTAGTCTGCAGTTTCCCAAATAATCCACAGTAGGTACAAAAGCAATGGAATGGAGCAGAGTGTCTAGTAGAGATATTTCATGGGCTACATGAATGTTAATAAAAGAAAAACACACACTTGATGGTTTGGCACATAAATTGAAGGTAAGCATGTAGAAACTTTCTTAGTACTGTGACATTATTCTAAATCCAAGTACAGTGTCTTGTCTCCTTGAAAAGTCTACGAAGGCCGGGCGCGGTGGCTCACGCCTGTAATCCTAGCTCTGGGAGGCCGAGGCGGGTGGATCGCTCGAGGTCAGGAGTTCGAGACCAGCCTGAGCAAGAGTGAGACCCCATCTCTACTAAAAATAGAAAGAAATTATCTGGCCAACTAAAAATATATATACAAAAAATTAGCCGGGCATGGTGGCTCATGCCTGTAGTCCCAGCTACTCGGGAGGCTGAGGCAGTAGGATCGCTTAAGCCCAGGAGTCTGAGGTTGCTGTGAGCTAGGCTGATGCCACGGCACTCACTCTAGCCCGGGCAACAAAGTGAGACTCTGTCTCAAAAAAAAAAAAAAAAAAAAAAAAGAAAAGTCTACGAAATTAGTGTAGGCATTATTAAATTCCCCTGGGGAGTCCTTATGGCTCCAGATCCATGCTGATCATGCATGCACAGCAGTAATAAATTAAAACGTGATATTTTAAGATTAGTTTTCCAAAAATAATCCCAAAGTGTAAAAGTCAGAATCTGCTTTTTAAAATTTAACTGTTATTTATTGAAGACCTACTTTGAGGGTACTGCTCTAGGGGGTGAAGGTATAGTCATTAAAAAAATTAAAACTAAAAACAAATCCCATATTATCTTATAGTCATCAACAAAGTCTTAGAAACTCTTTCCATAGCTCTCTTTCTCAAAATAGATGTAATGTGTGTGGACTATGCACTAGTCTTTTCTGCGGAAGAATTTCCCCAAGGTTGCTTTGCTGTTCTTTTGTTGCCCACGTGCTTTTGTGTGAAGACATGCTTCCTTGTTTCTTGATCATTATAAGGAGTTTTCTCTCTTTATTTATTTTCTTTCTTTCTCACTTTCTTTCTTCCTTTTTTTGGTAACAGCTTTTTTGAAATAAGACTCACACACCATAAACTTGGCTTACTTAATGTGCATAATTCAATGACTTCTAATATATTCACAAAGTTGTACAACAATGACCACAATCAATTTTAAAACATTTTTATTCCTTCAGAAAGAAAATCCATACCCTTCAGCCACTACTCCCAGTCTTCCCATTCTCCTAGTCCTTAAGCAACTGCTAATACATTTTGTCTAAGCTGCACATTCCATGTAAATGAAATCATGTAATATGTGGTCTTTTGTAGACTGGCTTTAGTCACTTAGCATAATGTTTTCAAGTTTTATCCATGATGTAGCATGTTTCACTACTTCATTTCTTTTTATTGATTAATAATATTACACTGTATCTATTGTATGGATGTGCCAGATTTTATTCATCCATTCATCACATGATGGCTATTTGGATAGTTTTAACTTTTGGGGTATTGTAAATAATGCTGCTATGAATATTCATGTACAAGTTTTTACATAGACCTATGTTTTAATTGGTTTAAGATATATAGGCACAATCATAATTGCTGGAGCAAGTGGTAACTCTATGTTTACTTTTTAGAGAAACTCAGACAAAACAATTAGCTATACCATTTTATATTCCCACTAGAATAGTATGAGGATTCCAGTTTTCTTCATCCTTGCCAAAACTTGTTATCTGATACTTTTTTATAGTTTTCCTAGTAAGTATGAAGTAGCTTCTTCATTGTGGTTTTGATTTACAATTCCCTAATGCCTAATTATGTTGAGTATTTTTTCAAGTATATATTGGCTATTTGTACATCTTCTATAGAGAAATGTCTATTAAGATACTTTACCTACTTTAAAATTGGATTATTTGTCTGGATTGTTGACTTGTAAGAATTCTTTATGCTTTTTTGATATAGGTCCCTTACCAGATATATAATTTGCAAATATTTTCCCCCATTCATTGCATTGTATTGAACTGGTATTCAATACAGTGGAGGGCAACTGTAGTCTGGTCTTCTTGGCTTGCTTCTCCTGACAAGGAATCTCAGATTTACAAACAATCAGTGGTAAGAGTGATTAGAACCCACATATTCTCAGTGTGTTACACCAAAGATACAGCCCCCACCTCATTAGTGGGGGCCAAGCAGAGAAAGGATCCCCCACCTCTTGGCTATACTTGCTCAGAAGTTAGCCTTTGCAATTGGTAGCTAGGGAAAGAATGAGAATTGCTGACATAATCCCCCTTCTGTAAAGACCTGGTTTCATTCTTACCAGGAAGTGGAGAAGAGAGAGTCCCTGTTTTTGACTGTACCTTTTAGGGTGAAATATTCTTCAGGCTGGGTCAGGTAGTAAGTAGACAAAGATAATATCATAGTTCAGATGTTACTGACAAAAATCTGCATCAGTTTTCTGGTGCTGCAATAGCAAAGTCCCACACACTAAGTGGCTTAAACAACAGAAATGTATTTATTCTACAATCTGGAGGCTGGAAGTACCAGATCAAGATGCTGACAAGTCAGCTTCTTCTGAAGCCTCTCTGCTTAGCATGTACATTAGCATTTTTGTTCTTTATGTTTTCACATGGTGTTTCCTCTGTTCCCATTTTTTATTGAGTTGTAATAGTATTTTTATTATTCTTGTAGGTTATTCTTGAAGTAGGTTTTCATGAAGAGTACAAGTTTCTTCATTTGCCATACGCCCTTAGGACTCTTTCCATAGACTTTAAACAAATGTTTGGTTTTTTAAATGATTTTTACCATTTCATTGGGGAGCATGTTTGTGGAACTCTTCACATTACCATGCCAGAACTGGAACTCCTGAGCATGTCCCCCAGAATCATTTTTTTAATAAAAATTTCACCTCAATGTCACTGTAAGTTGACAAGATATATTGTTGTACCTAGCTACTTATGAAGTATTGAAGATAAATTTTAAAAAACAGAGAGTAATTTGTTTAATTTTGGGAAAAATTATGGATGAATATCTTGAGTTAGTTGAAATAGCTTTAAAATTTCTTCTCCCAGTCTATGAACACATTTACTGCTTCTATATTATCAGTGTTTTGAAAACAAAACATCACTATTTATGCATGCACTACACTTTTTGATTATCATTGAATAGAACTGAAATAAGAGAAATCAACAAGCAAGAAGCAAGTGCTTTGTCACTTTAAAAATTCTAACTTTTTCACATACACGTAGTACTTGTTCAAATATACTATGTTTTAATATGAGGAATCACTATGTAGAATGAACAAAAGTTGTTAGTTTCCTAGCATTTCTCTATATTAATTGCCAAAGTGTACATATTCAGTAAACAGTATGTAAAGATTTTTATATTTTTTCTTACTCTTGTGTCATGTTCATTCTGATTATATTTATTAAAATGGAATTAATGTCTATTCATTTTATGTCTTTGAAAATTAAGAAACTGTTACTCACCACTGCTGTCACTATTGTACTTTGCGCCTTAGCATTTTTTGTTTTATTTATGTTATTCTTCTTGGCCTGGTATGAAATTTTCTTTTTCTCCTTGTTGAAGCACTACTAAGGAAATAATAATCAATACAAATGGCACTTTCCTTTATAAATTCTTTCCTAATTTCAGTTTCTTCTCCAGATTTACATATTTCATTTCTCTGTGTTGTAGCTGAACTACAGTCAAATTAGCAGTGTATATCTGTTACTGCATGTTATAATTAGTGGTGTACATATCTATACGAGAAAAACAAGAAACTTTGTGTTACTGAGGAATTGTTATGCTATCTATAATCCATTTTAATACACTTCTTTATAGACAGTTGACTATACAGGTATATGAGTTAATTTGAATCTAAACCCAAAGGAGTTAGTTAACATTTGATGTGCCTTACTCAATAATCCACCTTCCTGAGACATCTATGGAAAATGCTTCAAATATCATTACCTAAACTTGCACAAGAAGGTACAAAATTGTCATAATGGAGTTTAGAATGAGTTTTTCTTTGGTAAAATGACAAGTATTTATGACACTTCTCTGTGTAACTATGAATCAGGGGATATAATGGTCTAGTCAGTGTAGATAAATACCTTGAGATCAGCATCTTAGAACTCCATCTGATCATATGCTCCTCTATTTAATGGAGGAATCTGCCTTCTGATCCATCTAGACAGTTGCCTGATTTTGCCATCAAAATATTGTTGCATTTTAATTATAGTGAATTTTTCATTCAAGTATGTGTCATTGAACTAAGAAAAAAATGAACAGAAATTGTACAAAGTTAGTTTCCAGAAGCAGCTAGTCTTGTGTATGATGATAATAAATGATTTTAAATGTGGCAAAATTTGGTCCAGGCATTGTATTTGTTTTAATACACTACTGGAAGTAAGGCCACGTAAGAAGAGGCACATAGCTCCCTCCTTACTCTCTGAATCAGACACTACCAATAGTCATAGAGAAGTACTTAATGATTTTGAGTAGCCAAAACTAGCTTAAATCAATTTGCAATAGGAAATCAATGGACATTTACAAATAAAGTTTAAATGAATATATCACGTGATGCCATTCTTCCAAACACACTGCTCCCTCTGGCAGGACTTTCCTATCATCCCTGTCCTATTACGCCATCAGAGACACAATTAATGTTATCCCAAATGGGGGATGGCTTCCCTGATACCCACTTCTACTCCAGCTTTTCCCTGTGGTCCCATATCATTGTGCTTACCTGAACCATTAGACCCACTGAATTGTCACCAAAAGCCAGGCACTTGTCTTTGACTGTCTTCGAGGCCACATCAGAAGAACTAGAAAAAGTGGTTTGAGGAGAGGGAACGAGAAGTCTATTAATTTGTCAGCAAATGAGGAAAATGGCAGACTCCTGACTCAAAGTACCAGTTTTCGTAATTATGAGCAGAAATAGAAATCTTTTAAAGGATGGTTTCTCAGCTTAAGACAATTGCTGTTCAAGTACAGTTGGTGATTGTTATTGTCCCATCTCCTTCCCGTCTCTGCCCACAATCAATCCCATGACCTGTGCCCAGGACCTCCGCCCAACAGTTCTGTGGAGCCATCTCCCACAGCACAAAGAACAAAAGACATTCCCCTGCCCCCTCTAACAGCTGGTCTGACCAGGGATGCAGGTTTTAGTTCCCAAAAAAGAGTGAGTGAGATTTTAAAGAAACAGAAAACATTTTTGGCATTTTTTTTCAGGCCATTTCCTCTGTTACAATGTTCTATTAAAATTTCCCATTTATTCTCTTGAATTACACACTGACTTCACTTGAGGGAAGCAGCTGTTTCTTATTCATAACTTTAATCACATGCCTACAGAGTGTATATGACAAATAGTAGACATTCAAAAATTCAGAAAATATTCATTGAATTAAGTGGTGTAAATTCAGTTTTCTTCCAAATTTGTATGTATACCAAAAAATCATTATATATATATGTATAGTGAGAGAGAGAGAGAGAGAGAGAGAGAGAGAGAATCATTCCAAATAACATACATCCTCTGTATTCGTTTTTTCTCATGACTCCTACCTTTCAATGTGTGTAACTTACTTGTTGGCATGAATTATTTTTCTGGCCACTCTCTCAAAAGTTACAAATTGTGTGTGGTAAATAATTGGCTTCGATTTCATGATTTTGCCCTATGTAATTAAATTGGAAAGGCTTCACTTCAGTGACACTAATTTGTTGGTCCTGCTTTGACCATTGATAAGAAAAAAAAAAAAGAATCAGTTCAAGAAATACCCCACATTGCTATAGGAAGCAGTAATTTGCCACATTCATCATTATCTGTCTCCCGTGGAGCATACTTGCCAGGGTTTCTAAATTAATATGATGAAAGTGAAGGCAACTGTAATTACAATAGTCTTATCTCTTGCTCCATCATTCTTCATCGATATTATTCCATTGAACTATATGAGAAAAGGAAAGCCTACTAATTTTCTTATGTTATTATTTGCTATCAAATTGATTCATTATGTTTCTCTTTTGTTCCTAATTATAGTTATCCACCTTCCCTATCTCCAAAAGTAGAAACAGTATGTCTTTGGCTCTTTGACATCTTTTATTTCCACAAAATGTAAAGCTGTTTATAGCATGTAGGTTATCAATCCACAGATAATGAGAAAGCATTTACCATATGCAAAACATGGAGAATTTGATAGCTGCAAAATGAAGTACCTGACATGGGGGAGTTAAAGTCCACTTGAGATAATGAGACATGCATTAATAAACCATAAAAATAAATGTAAATATAGAAATGTGATGGTGATAAAATCCTAAGGTTAAAATTTTAACCTTGAGGAACTAATAAAATTTCATGGGAAAAGGGGTTTTTCAGATGGGAAGTGATGAATAGGTGCTTATTGATACAAGGAGAGGATTGTAGGCAGAGGTGAAAGAATGTTATGAGGAAGAAGAAAGTGTCAGACATGAGCAAGGCATTTATGGACATGATTTTCTAGAACAGAGGGTTTGTGTAGGTGCGTTGTAAGAGATGGAGGTGCATAAGTTTAGCTTTAAGGACAGCTGCAGAGTATTGTGAGGCTGAAGTCACCAATGGCTTTTGAGTAGGGAACTGACTTCTGGACTGGTAGTTTTAAAGAGAATTGTGATGTGTTTCATAACCTCATTCATTTTTCCAAAGTTGTAATATTATTAAAGTATAATAATTGTACCTCATTGAGGTATAATTTATATAAAATGAACTGTACCCATTTTAAGTGTACATTTATTGAGTTTTAACAAATTTAAACATTGTATTATCACACAACAATTAGGGTACATAATATTTCTACCACCCCCAAACATCCCCCATACCCCCTTGTAGTCAACTTTTCCTTCTTACCACTATAGATTAGTATGCATTTTCTATTTTCAATGTTTCTTACTTGGAATTTTCCTTGTGTAAGTCCCAAGCAATACTTGATCAGTTTTACTTTTGACCAAAAGAGAAACAAATTTTTAATCTCCTAATAGAACAGGATCACACAATATGTGGGAGGTGATTGGAGACAATGTAATTCTAGAGATCATATTGAATAATTTCCCATAAAACAAAATCTTGGCTACTATTTGCTTACATCATTGTTTCATTTAGATATTAATAAAAATTAACAATGTAAAAAATATGACTAGTAAATAAGAAAAAGTTTTGGAATTGAAAACTGCTGTCATTTGTAAGCATTTAATTAAACATTTATTTCTAATTTTCAGGTTATATTTTTGTACCAAAGTGTTTATTTCGAGTTACAAATATTTCCATAAGGCATTTAAAAGCTTGTAGAATTTAAAGGCTTAATGATCATCATTACACATTGTACATATGTATCAAAATATCACTTTACTCCCAAAATATGTACAGCTATTATATATCACTAAAAAATTTCCAGAATTCAAAAAAAAGCTTGTAGAGTTTATGTGCTGGACTGATACAATTTTCCAGCATTCTTAAGGTTCCTAGTCATGTAAACAGGTTCTTAGTAGATAAATTAATTTTCATAATTCTGTTTAATCTAATCTGGTTGATGCTCTTTGAATGCATACATTACAATCCTCTGACCTGAGATTTATGAATATGTGAATTTTGAGGAAAAAACTGTACTTTTAGATTTTCTAAACACTCCAAAAAATTGGAGTGCTTCTTTTTATAGTTCAATGAAACCCCTATCATTAATTTATGTTTTTAGTGATTAGAGATAAGAGTAAGATAATGCCACAGTAATGGAAGCTACCTCTATGAAATGACTTTTTTCCCTAAATTTAATAGTAGAATGGAACTTGAAAAATAATTAAAAATATAAACTTTAAAAGATATAAAACAAAGCATAAAAACAAAAACACCATTTGCCTTTTAATTCATTCAACAAGTATTTATTAACATTCTATAAAGTGTCAGGCAATAATGTGTACCAGGGAAGGGAGCAGAGGACAAAATGGACCCATACTCTTGCCCTCATGAAAGATACATTCTTGTGGGGAGAAGTGAATAGGAAAGAGTTAGTGAATCTGTACTATAGCTGATGATAAGAAGAGAGGAGCAACAAAGGTGATAGGAGGGCTAAGGTGTGAATAGGGATTGATGTTGCAATGTTTTAAAACATGCTCAAAGAAGACTCTGAAATGATGATATTTAGGCAAAGACCTTAAGGCAATGAGTCAAACTGATATCTGGGGGAAGATCATTCCAAAAGTCAACGCCTTGAGTGAGAGCTTGCCTGGCTTATTCAAGAATAACTGAGGAATAAAGTATAATTTTTATATTTTGTATTCATCTATTTAAGACTTTATTTCGAGAGAAGATGGCGGAGTGGAGGTGACCTCCTGGATTTGTGCTCCCGGAGAGGAAGGCGTGGATCTCCACCTGCCACAACACTGGAGGATTGCTCCTCCACAGGAACGGTGGGGTGAACCCACGGAGAATCACCGTGGGACACGGGGAACAGGAAAAAACAGAGGCGAGTGGGAAATCAGACCGAGATAATCTGGAGAGTGCGGGATGGAAAACAGACAGCGGAGTGCGGGACGGCCGTGCCTGCCTCACCGGCGAGTGGGGCGGGTGCAGCCCCACAGCAGAGCGGCTTGATCTCCCCACTGACCCCCACATCCACTCGGTCAAGGATCTGACTGAAATCGGTGCAGAATCACCGCGGGAGACCTGGAGCTCCGAGGACAGGTGACATAGGCGGGCGAGAGCTTGGACCCTGGCGGCTCTCCGGCGCCCTATCTCTTAAAGGGACAGACGCGGGCCTGCGCCGAGGCCAGGGGCCGCGAGCGTGAAATATTAAAGCGGGAATTTTTGCTTTTTTTTGCCCCTACGGCAGCTCTCCGGCTGGGGAGCTGCTGTGGGCCCTGGCGCCGGCCGAGCTCTGAACGCTCTCCCCGGGCGCCTGCAACCGGCGCATGCGCGGTCGCCATCTTGGTTCCCACAGCTAAGCCTCTGACGGGTCTCTGGAGCCCTATCTCTTAAAGGGACAGACGCGGACCTGCGCCGAGGCGAGGGGCCGCGAGCGTGAAATATTAAAGCGAGATTTTTTCTTTCTTTTTTTTTTTTTTTATTTTATTTCTCTCTTTCTTTCTTTCTCTTTTCTTTCTTGTTTTCTCTTTAGTCTCCTTGTTATTCATATTGTTTCTCTCTCTCTCTCTTTTTTTTTTTTTTTCTTTTTCTTTTTTTTCTTTTTTCCTTTCCGGTGGCCCTCCAGCCCAAGAGCTACTGTATACTCCTGAGGGCTCCAGACCCCCAGGTCTGATTCCTATTGGTCCCTGAATATTGCCCCCCAGTACCAGTGAACTGCGGGTGGGCAGCAGCAATTGTGAGGGCCAAGGTCTAACTGCTGCAGAGCCATAGGGTGCCAGGCGGCTCCCCAGGAGGCTCCATCCCCTGATCCATAGACCCTCTCCAGGTCCCCTTCCCAGGTGTGAACACTGAGTGCTTCCCCAGACGCAAGAGTGTGGAGCCTGGACCTTGGGAACACTGGGACAGTGTAGACCCTTGCCCGTGGGAGCTGCAGCAGCTGGGGCACTGAGGGAGTGAGGGCACTGCCTCCTCTGCCCAGCCAGTGTCTTTCCTGCAGAAAGAGACAGAAACCACACATCCAGAGGAAGAACCAAAAGTCAGGGGGGGAAGAAGAAGGAAGAGGAAGAGAGAGGAAGGGAAGAAAGAGGAAAGAGGGAGAGGAAAAAAAAGAAAAAGAAGAAGGAAGGGAAAGAAAAAGAGAGGGAGAAGAGGCTTTCTGCTTGCAAATAGTGTGAATCCTGCCTACTAACTGAAAGTCCACAACACAGTGATTTAACTTGCCAAACTGGTCTTAGGTCAAGCCAACCCTCTGGGGGTGGACCCATCAGAAGCAGTCCCCCAACTGAGATAGAAAAAAGAAACTCTAAACAGCACACAACAGTCTCCCCCTATAGATAAAGGAAGCAACATTCCTAGACTGTTCCACAGCCTAAGAACAGAGTATAAGACGTGCTGTTAACTAGACTAAAGCTGTGAGAAAAGATCTAATGATAGAGCCAGATGGGAAGGGCTCAGCGGAAAAATATGGGGAGCACAAAAAACCAAACGGAAACCTCGCCCCCAAAGAGAAATACCAACTCTCCTCCAATTGGCACAAGCCAGTTTCAGAATACCAACATGTTACCAGAAGAATTTCAGTCTTGGGTTATAAATAAGCTGAATCATATACAAGAAAAAATTGATATCCACCGCAAAGAAACCACAAAAAAATTCCAGGATTTGGAAGAAAAATTCACTAAAGAAATAGACGTATTGAAAAAAAAACAAACTGAACTCCTAGAAATGAGGGATTTATTCAGGGAGCTACAAAACACAGTGGAAAGTCTCAAGAACAGGGTAGATCAAATAGAAGACAGAATCTCAGAAATCAAAGATAACTCTTTCCAATTAAATAAGACAGTCACAGAGATAGAGCAAAGAAATAAGAAAAAAGATCAGAGTCTTCAAGAAATGTGGGATTATGTGAAGAAACCTAACGTGAGAGTTATAGGCATCCCTGAAGGTGAAGAAGATAATAAGCAAGGGCTGGATAAACTATTTGAAGACATAATAGAAGAAAATTTCCCAGGCCTTGCTAAAACTTTAGATATACAGGTTCAAGAAGCTCAAAGAACCCCTGGTAGATTCATAGCAAATAGGAAAACACCACGCCACGTAGTCGTCAGACTGACCAAAATATCCACTAAAGAGACCCTTCTTCGAGCTGTAAGGAGAAAGAAACAAGTAACATACAAAGGGAGACCCATTAGAATTACGCCAGATTTCTCAAATGAAACTTTACAAGCAAGAAGAAGTTGGGGCCCCATTCTCACTCTTCTGAAACAGAATAATGCCCAGCCTAGAATCTTGTACCCAGCTAAGCTAAGCTTTCTATATGAAGGAGAAATTAAGACATTCTCAGATAAACAAGGACTGAGGGAATTCACCAAGACAAGACCACCCCTCCAAGAAGTACTCAAAAGAGAGTTACACACGGATCATCACAACAAAGGCCCACGAATGTAAAACCACCCAAGAACTAAAGATCAAATTCTAGCCACCACAATGGCTCAAGAGAGAAAACATAGAAAAGAAGTTCTACCCAATAAGATAAACAGAAATCTGTCCCAATTATCAGTTCTCTCACTAAATGTCAATGGCCTGAATTCCCCACTCAAGAGACATAGACTGGGCCAAAGGATAAAAAAACACAAACCAAGTATCTGCTGCCTTCAGGAAACACACTTAACCGGCAAAGATGCATTTAGACTGAAAATAAAAGGATGGAACTTGATATTTCAAGCAAATGGTAGCCAAAAGAAAGCTGGTGTGGCAGTTTTAATTTCCAATAACTTAGTCTTTAAACCAACAAAAGTAATAAAAGACAAAGACGGTTACTACATACTGGTGAAAGGCACAATTCAACAAGAAGACATAACCATACTTAATATATATACACCCAATCTAGGTGCACCCAGATTCATAAAGCAAATCCTACTCGATCTAAACCAAATGATAGACAACAACACTTTAATAGTTGGAGACTTTAACACCCCACTGACAGCACAGGACAGATCCTCCAAGCAGAAAATAAGCAAAGACATAGTAGACTTAAACAGAAGGCTAGAACAAATGGGCCTGACTGACATCTACAGGACATTCTACCCTAAATCCACTGAATATACATTCTTCTCATCGGCTCACGGAACATTCTCTAAGATTGACCATATCCTAGGCCATAAAGCAAGTCTTAAAAAAATTAAAAAAATAGAAATCATACCCTGCATCTTCTCAGATCACAATGGAATAAAAGTAATAATGAACCCTAACAGGAACTCTCATTCCTACTCAAGGTCATGGAAGCTAAACAACCTTCTCCTGAATAACAATTTTGTAAAGGAAGAAATTAAGTCAGAAATCAAAACATTCTTTGAATTAAACGACAAAGGTGACACAACTTATCAAAATCTATGGGATGCAGCTAAAGCAGTCCTGAGAGGAAAATTCATTTCCATAAATGCCTATTTCAAAAAGACAGACAACTTACAAATAGACAACTTAATGAATAGACTCAAAGAGCTGGAGAAAGAAGAACAGACTGACCCCAAACCCAGCAGAAGGCGAGAAATTGTTAAGATCAAATCAGAATTAAATGAAAAAGACAACAAAAATACTATAAGGGAAATTAATAAAACAAAAAGTTGGTTCTTTGAAAAGATAAATAAAATAGACACACCACTGGCTAGACTAACCAAGAGCAGAAAAGAAAAATCTTTAATAACTTCCATCAGGAACATGAAAGGAGAAATCACAACCGAAGCCACAGAGATACATGACATTATCTATGAATATTACAAAAATCTTTATGCACACAAATTGGAAAATGAGGAGGAAATGGACAAATTTTTAGAAACACACAGCCTTCCCAAGCTCAATCAGGAAGAAATAGAATTCCTGAATAGACCAATATCAAGAACTGAAATTGAAACAGCAATAAAAAACCTTCCCAAAAAGAAAAGCCCTGGTCCAGATGGGTTCACACCTGAATTTTACCATACATACAAAGATGAACTGGTGCCCATCCTACATAAACTATTCTCCAATATTGAGAAGGATGGAATTCTCCCCAACACATTCTACCAAGCCAATATAACATTGATACCAAAACCAGGAAAGGATGCAACAAAAAAAGAAAACTACAGACCAATTTCTCTCATGAACGTAGATGCAAAAATTCTCAATAAAATCCTAGCAAATCGTATCCAAGTGCTGATTAAAAAAATAATTCATCACGACCAAGTAGGCTTCATCCCAGAGATGCAGGGGTGGTTCAACATACGAAAATCTATAAATGTAATTAACCACATAAATAGAAGCAAAAATAAAGACCATATGATCCTCTCAATAGATGCAGAAAAAGCATTTGACAAAATTCAACACCCTTTTATGATAAAAACACTTAACAACATAGGCATAAATGGGACCTACCTAAAAATGATACAAGCCATATATGACAAACCCACAGCCAACATCATACTGAATGGGGAAAAATTGAAAGCATTCCCACTCAGAACTGGAACCAGACAAGGCTGCCCACTGTCCCCATTACTTTTCAACATTGTATTGGAAGTCCTTGCGAGAGCTATCAGACAAGAGAGCAGAATCAAAGGTGTCCAAATAGGGACAGAAGAAATCAAACTCTCACTCTTCGCTGATGATATGATGTTGTATCTGGAAAACCCCAAGGACTCAACCAAGAGACTCCTGGAATTAATTAACGAATTCAGTAATGTCTCAGGTTACAAAATCAATACACACAAATCAGAGGCATTCATATATGCCAATACCATTCAATTGGAGAACCAAATTAAGGACTCAATACCTTTCAAAATAGCAACAAAGAAAATAAAATATGTAGGAATATATTTAACTAAAGAGGTAAAGGACCTCTATAAAGAGAACTATGAAACGCTAAGGAAGGAAATTGCAGAACACGTAAATAAGTGGAAATCCATACCATGCTCATGGATTGGAAGAATTAACATCGTTAAAATGTCTATACTACCCAAAGTAATCTATAGATTCAATGCAATTCCTATTAAATTACCAACATCATTTTTCACAGATTTAGAAAAAATAATTATACACTTTGTATGGAAACAGAGAAGACCCCGTATAGCAAAAGCAATCTTAAGCAATAAAAACAAAATGGGAGGTATTGATTTGCCAGACTTCAAACTATACTACAAAGCTGTGGTGCTTAAAACTGCTTGGTATTGGCACAAGGGCAGGGACACAGACCACTGGAACAGAACAGAAAACCCAAATATAAAACCATCCTCATATAATCATCTAATCTTTGACAAAATAGACAAAAACATACTCTGGGGACAAGAGTCCCTATTCAATAAATGGTGCTGGGAAAACTGGATAGCCACATGTAGAAGACTGAAACAGGACCCACAGATTTCACCTCTCACAAAAATCAAATCACGGTGGATAACAGATTTAAACCTTAAATGGGAAACGATTAGAATTCTAGAAGAAAATGTAGGAAAGACTCTCACAGACGTTGGTCTAGGCAAAGAATTTATGAAGAAAACCCCTAAGGCAATTGCAGCAACAACAAAAATAAACGAATGGGACCTGATTAAATTGAAAAGCTTCTGCACAGCCAAAGAAACAGTCACGAAAATAAACAGACAGCCTACAGAATGGGAAAAAATTTTCGCATACTACACATCAGATAAAAGACTGATAACAAGAATCTATTTAGAACTCAGGAAAATCAGCAAGAAAAAATCAAACAATCCTATCAAAAAATGGGCAAAGGACATGAATAGAAATTTTTCAAAAGAAGACATAAGAATGGCCAAAAAACGTATCAAAAAATGCTCAACATCCCTAATCATCAGGGAAATGCAAATCAAAACCACAATGAGATACCACTTAACTCCGGTGAGAATGGCCTTTATCAAAAAATCCCAAAACAACACGTGTTGGCGTGGATGCGGAGAGACAGGAACACTCATACACTGCTGGTGGGAATGCAAACTAGTGCAACCCCTATGGAAAGCAATATGGAGATACCTTAAACAGATTCAAGTAGACCTACCATTTGATCCAGCAATTCCATTATTGGGCATATACCCAGAAGAACAAAAGTCATTCTTTAACAAAGACACCTGTACCCGAATGTTTATAGCAGCACAATTCACAATCGCAAAGATGTGGAAACAACCCAAGTGCCCATCAATCCACGAATGGATTAGTAAACTGTGGTATATGTATACCATGGAGTACTACTCAGCTATAAGAAATAACGATGATACGACATCTCTTTGGTTCTCCTGGAGAGAGCTGGAACCCATTATACTAAGTGAAGTATCCAAAGAATGGAAAAACAAGCATCACATGTACTCACCAGAAAACTGGTTTCCCTGATCATCACCTAAATGTACATCAGGGAAGGATACCAATTGGATATCAGACTGGGATGGGGGGTGGGGGGAGGGGATGGGTGTATGCCTACATGACGAGTGCATTGCGCACCCTCTGGGGAATGGTCATGCTTGAGGGTGCAGACCCGGGGAGGTGGGGGGGGAGGGGATCGAGGTATGAATACATGGCGAGTGCCAGGCGCACTGTCTGGAGAGTGGGAGCGGACGCGCTTGGGACTCTGACTCGGGGGGATGGGCGGGACAGGGACAATGTATATGACCTGAACTTATGTACCCCCATGATGAGCTGAAATAAAAAAAAATAAAAATAAAATAAAATAAAAAAAGACTTTATTTCTCCCCATTTATGATTTTATGTCCTTTTGTTTCTACTATTTAATTTTGCCCACATTATTAAAAACAGTCTTAAAAAAAGTCTTCAAAAATATTTTTAATGAATGCAAAACACACTCTCATGGGTGTCCCAGATTTACTTAAACGTTACTTCTGTTATACATTTATTTTAATTTATTTATTTTTAAAAATAATAATAAGTATTACTGCAATGAACATTCTTAGATAGAGATATTTACCTATATTTCTGCTTATTTCCTTAGCCACAGTGATCAAAGAATGGTGGGCAACTGTGGAATTGAGAATGAACTCCTATGGAGTAAATATCCCATTACATAACTTTAGCATATAATAAAAAATATTTTCACAGGAAATCCTACTATGTGTATAAGAAAGGGAGTAAGGGGAGATATCCTTAACTCATGAAATCTAAATGGGTTATTTTTTCTCAAGGGAGAGAGACATATTACATTCTATCATTAATTTAAGCAAATTGGCATTAAGGAAGTCAGAATTTTGAGGTGTTTGAGAGAATGTTCTCTTAGATTATAGAGGCAGAAAAAAAGTTTCCACAAACTCAAAATACAAGCAAGCGAGCAAAATAAATCCATGAGATATTATCCAGTCGATAAGTTGTAATTGGAGAACAAATGAATATCCAATTTGTAGGTTATAAATTTCACCTAATGTATTTTATACAAGAAAGAAGAGAGAGAGAGGGAGAGAGAAAAGAGGGAGGGAGGGAGGAAGAAAAGAAAAAGAAAAGGCAGGGGAAAAAATATCAGATTTTGAAGGCCAATTTCAGGGAATGAGTATCTAAAATCTGACTTGCCCACCTTCACAAAAGCCCAGATACTCTCACATGCCACATTTCTTTGTTGGAAAGAAATAGGTAAAGAAGAATATAAAGTAGAATCTCATGATAATCACTGATGATTACTAGATATAAGCAGACTGGCAATAAACCATGAATAATATAACAAGTATGTGTGACAAAGATACCCCATAGCTTAGCTCTCCCCAGCTTTCAGGGTGCAGTGCTATACAATTACACAAGAGAATGCAAGATGTGCCTTTGCCCCTGGCTTTCCAACTTGCAGCCAACAATTATGGAAAAAGGTGCCGCTTGTTGAACACCCAAAATTATAAAGTTTCATTACTACCTCTCTCAGATTGCCTCCCAAGTTGCTGTGAAATTCAGATTTTGGCAGTATCAACAATTGCTTTGGACAGCCTCCTAGAAGTCTGAGTTTCTCCCTGTTTTTATAAAGCAATGGTTATCTTGGCCACCACCAAAAATCCTACCATCTCTTGAACTGGCAACTGGATCTAAAAGCAAAACAGTTTTACTTTTTGCTTTTCAATAAAAGTATGGTTAGTAGTTTTTTATTTTACTTGTTTCAATTAATTGGATGTCCCTATTTTTTCATTCAAAATAATACATGGAAACTATGATGCACATTCAAAAATGTAATGAAGAATAAAGAGAAAAAGATAGTTGAATGCAAAAGTAACAGGGTTCTAAATAACAAGTTTTTACTGAATTATAAGGAGAGCAACAGATAATGTGGTTGGTTGGCATGCAGCCTGGGTCAATCCTTCTGGGGTATTAGTTCAAAACATTTTTTAATTAAGAAATGATACTTTTACCTAAAGGGCTTGTGAAAAATGGATCAAGGTCTTAGGTAGCATCTGGGGATTGAGCTGCTCAGAATTGCTGAAGATACTTTTATTTTAAAGCACAGTGTGGACATCATACAAAATCATTGAAAAAGCAGTTCTTAAAACATTCATTTTTAAATATTAGTGAATAAAACCTTAGTGTGGTAGAATGAGTGTTAAAGTTAGAAAAATCAGAGTATGAATTCCAGTTCTGGGCTTTCCTATAGTAGTTATCTATATGAAAAAATTTAATCTCACAAGTCTTCATCTTTAATATTGATTGCCAACACCTATCACGTAGACTTATTATGGGATTATGTGGGAACTAATGAGTTTAAAAGGTTCATCAGTAAATGACTCCACATAACAGACTGACAGTAAATGCCATCTATTTCCCTCGCTGTTTCTCCCCAATCTGGAAATAATATAATGCCACAGAATTTTTCTATAAAATTATCCTCCATAGTATAACCTCTCAAATTTTGCTGTGTACTTACACAAAATCATCTAAGAAAATTTTTTGAAATATACCTTTCGCAGATTCTATACTTAGAGATTTTGATTTAGGAGGTTGTGAACATAGCAGGAATCTACATTTTATCAAATTCTTTTATTTTTCATTTTTCATTTCAGCGTATTGCAGGGGTACAAATGTTTAGGTTTCATATATTGCCTTTGCCCCACCCGAGTCAGAGCTTCAAGCAGGTCCATACCCCAGATGGTGAACACAACACCTATTAGGTGTGTATATGCCCACCCCCTCCTTCCCCCTCCCATCTGCCTGACACTGATGAATGTTACTACTATATGTGCACTGAAGTGTTGATCACTTAATACCAATTTGATGGTGAGTACATGTGGGCTTGTTTTTCCATTCTTATGATACTTTACTTAGTAGAATGGGTCCCAGCTCTATCCAGGATAACACAAGAGGTGCAAGATGACCATTTTTTTTATGGCTGAGTACAACTCCACGGTATACATACACCACATTTTATTAATCCGCTCACATATTGATGGGCACTTGGGTTGTTGCCACATCTTTGCAATTATGAATTATGCTGCTATAAACATTCTAGTGCAGATGCCTTTTTTATAGAATGTCTTTGGTTCTTTTGGCTAGATATCCAGTAATGGGATTGCTAGATCAAATGGTAGTAGCAACAAAGAAAATAAAATACTTAAGAATATGTTTAACTAAGGAGGTAAAAGATATCTACAAGGAGAACTATGGAACACTGAGGAAGGAAATAGCAGAGGATGTAAACAGGTAGACAACCATACTGTGCTCATGGATTGGCAGAATCAACATTGTTAAAATGTCTATACTACCCAAAGTGATCTACAGATTCATTTTAATCCCTATTAAAATACCAACATCATTTTCATAGATCTATAAAAAATAATTCTATGCTTTGTATGGAACCAGAGAAGACCCCATATAGCAAAAGCAATCTTAAGCAAAAAGAACAAATTAGGAAGTATTAATTTACCAGAATTCAAACTATACTACAAGACTATAGTAACTAAAACAGCATGGTACTGGTGCAAGAACATAGACATAGACCAATGGAACAGAACTGAGAACCCAGATATAAAACCATCCTCATGTAGCCATCTGATTTTTGAAAAAGTAGACAAAAACATACTCTGGGGAAAAGAATCCTTACTCTATAAAAGGCACTGGGAAAACTGGATAGCCACATGTGGAAGACTGAAACAGAATCCACATCTTTTACTTCTCACAAAAATCAACTCACGGTGGCTAACAGACTTAAACCTAAGGCATGAAACTATAAGAATTCTAGAAGAAAATGTTGGAAAAACTTTTATAGACATTGGTCTAGGAAAGAATTTACGAAGAAGACCCCAAAGGCAATCACAGCAACAATAAAAATAAATAAATGGGACCTGATCAAATCAAAAAGTTTCTGAAGAGCCAAGGAAACTATTATGAGAGCAAACAGACAACCTACAAAATGGGAGAAAACATTCGCATGTTACACATCTGATAAAGGGCTGAAACTAGAATCTATATAGAACTCAGGAAAATTAGCAAGAAAAAAATCAAACAACCCTATCAAAAAGTGGGCAAAGGACATGAACAGAAACTTTTCAAAAGAAGACAAATTAATGGCCAACAAACATATGAGAAAATGCTCAAAATCTATAATCATCAGGAAAATGTAAATCAAAACCACAATTAATGGCCAACAAACATATGAGAAAATGCTCAAAATCTATAATCATCAGGAAAATGTAAATCAAAACCACAATGAATGGCCTTTATCAAAAGGTCCCAAAACAATAAATATTGTCACGGATGCAGAGAGATAGGAACACTCATACACTGCTGGTGGGACTCAAAACTAGTGCAACCTCTGTGGAAAGCAATATGGAGATACCTCAAGAGGTACATTTTATCAAATTCTCACTATTACTCTAATGGTCCCTTGAAAACATTAATGTTTGCCACCCTTGCTCTCCATATAGTGCATTTCCTTTGTATTATCAAATAATAACTAACTGCATTATCCCTAATTAGTGAATTTTTTTGTAACTTCATAGATTAGTTTCTTTCTACTCATACATTTATTAGCAACTTTGCCACCAACTCTTGAGTTTTGATTATACCTGTCAGAATTATTTCTGAACTTTTAACTTCTGATATTTTATACTAAAACAGAAAGGGTATTTAAGTCTTTATTTTTAAACCAAAGAAACCAGATGAATCACAAGCAAGTGCCTATTATTTTGAGCTATAAAACTGTGATACATAAAGCACTTTTTAAACATTCAAATCTACAAAGAGAAAATTTAAAAAGAGGCATCTGCAAGCTTCTTTCCTGAAAGTTAATATTTGAGCCTAAGTGGTCTTGGGCATTCAAAGTGGCTTAATGTCAACATGTTTCTTTTGAAGTTGGAACCAATCTCAAAGGACCATAGCAAAAATAAAGATAAACAAGTCACAGGCCACATAAGAAAATAAGGAGTAACCAAAGACTAATGTTTTTTTCTTCTTTTTTTCTTGGAAAGAGATTGTTTAGTGTTATCTCTTGGATTGAGTTGATAAATTGTGGTAAGAATAAAACATAGATGTCAAAATATAAATTCTACTACTATAGATCAAGTGATAACTTGATTCATTCAAGAAAATTTTAAGCCACTGCACAGGGGTGGGGAACCTGTGGACTTCTGATTTCAAGATTGTTCTTTTCTAAACACCAATGGAAACAAGAAAAGCTTCATTTTTCTCTGCTGTGCCCCTTTTAATAAAAGGATTTGTTCTGTAAGATTTGAATTCAGCCAAAAGGCCACAGTCAAGGATCCAGAAGGCTGAAGGTTCCCCATGCCAATTGCACACTTCAGCTGGATCATTCCCTACTTTTATTTTGGTCTCTCTGTCTTCTTTTCCTTTTTGTCCTTATTCTCCATTTTCCCTTCTCTCTCTTCTCCCTCTTCCCATCTCTCCCCTTCCTCTCAGAATTATAAGATTCTTGGTGTGTATGGAAAGCCATAGCAAAAAGGCATTTTTATAAGAGGTTTTAGTGTGCACTTTCATTTATTCAATTGAGATCTGGCTAAACAATAGTCTCCCTCAAGAAACTGATAAATGGTTTCATTGTCTATATAGGTCAAAATAAACAAGAAAAAGAACCACTGTGGTGTGTTTTTGATTTAAAAATCATTGTGAGAGCCTTTTAAATGAATATTCCAACATATGGTTATAACAATTGCTTCCAAGTACAATATAATTTTGTAAGGTATTGTTGCTGTCAAAAATTGTCATGAATTCAAAAAGAGCTTGTTTTCACTCTCTCTGCCTTATACTAATCATTCTGGGTTATTTTCAAGATTTAGAGAAAGAAATAATATTTCTTATGTTTTAGAACCTAAAATTTGACAAATGAAAATATTTATTTAGATATTTAAAAAATCAAATTTTTAAAAGATTTAAAATATATTATCCCAATTAATGACATAAAGAAGAAAGCTTATCTTTTAACCTCTTGTAACTTAAGTCATGGATTATAATGTGTTTATTGAATTAATGTGTGAATAAAAATGATATAAAAACAAAGAAACGAATAATCTGCAGGTCTTAAGGGTATTTTTTTCTTTATTTTAATCACATAATTTGTTAGATTATAAATATGCTAACAGTCATTCCAAAGCTGTGGCTGTGATGCCTGCTTCCTTGCTACTGCATGTTTCAGCATCAACATAATGTCTACTTCCTTATCCTCTCAAAAATAGGAAATGAGCTGTTCTGGTTATATAAATGAATTAAAATAGCTGCAGTTTACCAAGTTTAGTTGCATTCAATGCTTGCTTTACTCATACACATAGATATCCACAATAGCAGAAGTATTGCTAACTTTATAGTTCTTAAATATCAAATTAGAAATGAACATTAATACCCTTCTTGAGAACTCTTGATGTTTAATTCTATGCAGCTGAATTTAAATATTATACCTCTAAGTTAAATGAATGTAATGAGGAGGAACTGCAGGTTAAATTAAAATGATTATTATAAACTTCTTCATTCATATCTTCCTAAATCATAACAATGAGAGATTGGTGAAGATTTGTGACATATGTGGATATTTGTACTTTTGTAAGACTGAGAGCATTACATTAGCGAAAGTGACATACTCCTACTAAATTTGATCAAGGAGACAAGAAAAAGAACACTAATTACTAATCACAAAGTAGAGGCAAGTGCCTCTAAAGATCCTTCAGATTCTAAGATGATATTATGAATAACTTAATACCAATAAGCTTAACAACCTGAATGAAATGAACAAATTCTTTCAGTACACTTTTTTTTCTGTCAAAACTGACACAAAAAAACAGAAAAATTGAATAATACATCTATTAAGGAAACTTAATCAGTAATTTAAAGTGTTCCCACAAAGAAAACTTTGGGCACAGACAGCTACACAATGCAATTCTTCTGAATATATAAGTTAGAAATAATACCAATTGTAAAAACTTTTTTTCAGAAAGTAGAGAAGTAGGAAACATTTTAAAATTTATTTTATGAGGCCAGAATAATCCTGACACTAAAACCTGAGAAGTATATTACAAGAAAAGTAAATTACAAGCTCATATCACTCATGAACATAGATGCAAAAATACTAAAACAAAATAAAATCAAACTGAATCCAGTGATTTTTAAAAAAGATAATCCATCTGACTAAGTGAGATTTATTCCACACACACAAGGTCAGACTAAGCTTTGAAAATCAATGAGTATAATTCATCAGATTAAGAGGAAAAAAAAGAAAGAGAATAAATATGCTCATTTTCATGGATCCAAAAAAGGTATATAATGCTTCAGCACCCATTTATATTAAAAATTTTCATACCTAATTTGGTAGAGGGTATCTAAAATAAAGTAAAACTATAGCTAACATCCTTCTTAATGCTGACATTTTGAAAGCTTTCCTTAAAACGAGAATATCCGTTATGATAACTTCTTTTTTACCTTATAATGGAAATGTTCTCTATGCAATAAAGCAAGAAAAAGAAATATTAGGTATGAAGAAAGGAAAGAAACAATGGAAAGCTATCATTCTTTTTGCACATGACATAATTTTATGCACAGAGAATCCAAAACTAATTAAAAACAGACTAACAAATGAATTTAGCAAGATCATTTGGAAAAAGGTCAATATGCAAAAATCAATTATATATCAATGTACTACCAAAAAGCTATTAGAGAGTAAAATTAAAACAAAAATGTTGTATATGAAAATATCAAAAGCATCAAGCAGTTCTATTTAAATCTAATAAAACATGGGCATTACCATTAAACACTCCAAATTATTGAGAGAAATTAAAGCAGAAGAGCATAACCAAGGAAATATACCTTGTCCATGTTTTGAAAGATTTGTTATTGTTAAGATGTAAATTATTGTTAAGACATAAACTTTTTAGCAGTTTCTTTTAAAACTGCACATACATCTACCTTATTATCCAGAAATTCCATTTCTAGGTATAGTCTTAATATAAATGAGAAGGTATGACCATGAAAAGATGTGTATAAAAATCTTCATAACATCCCTATTCATATAATAGCCTCAAATTGTAAGCAATCCAAAACCTTATCTAAAGAAAACTGGGTAAATATGTTATCATATATTCAAACAATGAATTATCAAACAACAACAAAAATAATGCATTCTTATTATACCTAACCACATAGTAATTATCTTCCAGAAGTATATTATTGACTGGGAAAGAATACTAGGTAACTTCATGGGGATCAGGAAATGTTATATCTTGTTCTTGGTTGTGGTTACATAGGTCTAGTCACACGTGAAAATTCATTGACCTGTACACTTATAGTAGTGTATTTTGTACACTTCATTGTTTATGGTATATCTCAGTAAATAAGTGTGACTATTTTAAAAAGAAAGAAAAAATAGCATATTTCAGTAGCAAACCAAAATAGAAAAAAAATCTTTGTCATGGTTAGCATCTCCCAACTAAATTTCAAGAAGATTGATTCATGTTCTAACCCATAACCGGATTTCTTAAAATCTCTTTTCTTATTGTTTTCACTTGCAATATTTTACGTCTCACAGTTCATCAGAACTTCTCTCTAACCCTCCCTTATATCTATTCCTGCAAAGAAGTAGGGTTAACGCCTGATTTGTTTTATCACCATCCTTATTCCCACTTACATTCCTATGGATATGTTATTTTCTTTTCTACGTGTTTTGCCTTACTTTCAGTTCTGTTGGTCATAAAAATTTCTGTCTTCTCAACAGTCTTTGTTGAATGCTAACTCATTACCATATCTCTATATTATGGTCTTAAAAAGTTTTCCTGTCAAAGGGTGGAAGTAGGTTGAAAAGTTTTTCTCACATGCAAAAGAATTAAGATCAGTTGGTGATGTGTTGGAGATGTTCTTTAAAAGAAACAGTTCTAAAACATTAAATAACATAGGTGTAAACTCTGTTCCAAAACAAACCTCCTATTCTAAGTAAGTGCTCTAAGTAAGGGTGGGTGGGATAATACAAGTATGATATATAGAGTTTCCAACCTGAATTTTTTGCACCAGTTTTTTAACCTTGCCCATATACAGTTCATTGAAGTAAATTATTAAAACTTTTTTTCTGAATATCTAATGTTACTAGAGCCTAAGAATGAAATTATCCTCTGGGTAAAGAAGCCAGACATGATTTTTTTTTTTCTACTATCATTTGTTTTTTAAACCCTCACTCCTCAGAGCTAGAGAGTATTAGGTTATTTTTCAAAATAGTTTCTCTTGTAAGTTCAGAAGGTAAGACCAATTACTTAGGAATTAATGCTATAGTCTCTACATCCTTTAGTCTGGCAGCATAAATTACCCTTTTTGCTTCACTATTTTAACTCTTTAACAGTGTCATTATAGAGCTCTTGGATAAAGGAGACCTGATGCAGAATTAGAAAGATAAAATGAATACTAGTGAGTCATTTTCTTTCTACTCAGTGAGTAAATTTGGAGACTTCAAATCCAGACATACTTTTGTGGTTGAAGTGAAGTATGCATGTAACTTAAACATTGAGTTCTGAATATGATAGATAGTTTGAAGACTTGGGTTTTTCTTATCTTTGATTCCATATGAACTGTACAAGAGTGATAAAGTTATTAATACAATCCTGATGTTTCCCATCTTAAGTATGGACCACCCTTTGCCCTCTAATTCTTCTAACATCTATTAACATTTGACTCTCAATATGATGCTCATGCTTCATGCAAATCCAATTTTGTCAGAATCACTGAGGATTAAACTCAAGTATTAGCATTTAAAATTTTTCCAGAGGTGATTCTCAGTGTTGCTATACTGATGCCTGGTCCCCACCCCCAGCGTCTGTGATGCCATTAGTCTGAGATACAGCAAGGCATTGGAATTTTTAAAAGCTCCCTAGGTGCTTCTAATATGCAGCCATGCTGAGAGCCACAAGGCTAATGGTGTTATGATTTTAGTGATGGATTTATTAGAAGTAAATTGATATCTGTGATAATCCTATCTTGTCTGGACTTAGAATATACCTGATTACTATGAATTTCAAAGGAAGGAAGGCTCAAGAAATATCAGAAATTCTCAAAATCAACTTATGATGAAATTTCTAGAAATAAGTTGAAAAGTAGTATGGACTAAATATTCATGCCTCCCCCCAAAAAAATGCATATGTTGCAGCCCTAATTTCCAAGACAATGGTATTTTGAGATGGAGGCCTTTGGGAGGTGAATATGTTTAGATGAGACCTTGAGGGAGGGGCCCCATTTTGGGATTGGTGTCTATAACAGAAAAGGACTAGAGCTCTCTGCCTCCACCAGGTGAGGATATAGTAAGAAGGCAATCATCTGCACTGCAGGAATAAAGCCCTCACTAGAACTTGACCATGCTGACACCCTGTAATGGGTGTCCCAGTCTTCAGAACTATGAGAAATAAATGGCTGTTGTTTAAGTCAGCCATCTGTGGTATTTTGTTATAGAAGTTTGAACTGGCCACTACAAAGAGCCTCTATTACAAATGGAAAAAAGAGCAAACACAATTTTCTTAACAAATTATGTAGATTAGTTTGAACAGCCCCCAACAGACACATCCAGAAATAAACAATAACCTTTTAAAAGTATAACTGCATATGGAGATGTTAAAGAAGATAATTATCAGTGAGACTACACAGAACTTTCTGACAGTATTTAATATAAGAAATATTTAAAATAACAAAGAAGCATGCAACCAAACAAGAGTGAGAGTCTTAAAAACGTTTCACTGAGGCTTTCAAAGTCTTCTAAAGAGCATGTACTTTGCTGGTCATTCACAGAGTAAAAACAAGAAATAAATAATCCCTCTACAAATATAAATAAATTACAGAGAAAACTGGACTTCTTCAATTCCAATTTGACTTGTCTCTCTATCAAGAACAGGAATATCCAGAGCAAAATATCTGCAGCTAACGTTGTTATGGGGGAATTGTAGTCCAAGATACTGTAGGAGATGTAGGACAGCTCTTAGCCAGTGTAAATGATTTCAAGAACCAATTGAAGCCAGTGAAATTTTAGGTCTAAGAGAAAGTGCAAATAAGATCGCTGCATTACTGAAATAAGGGCATTCATTCCTCCAGTTTTTAAGTACACACACACACACAAATATAGAAGAAAACAGATTCAGGCAATTCATATCAGTAATCTTCATTTTTCCTCCAGCCAACATTCTAAAATAGATTATTTTTAAAAATCAACTTATACATGTATACAGTTTAGAATTAAATAGCCTAATTTGTAACAAAAAGTGGTGTTCTTTTACCCTTTTCCCCTTTCGGGACACCGCCCATTTCAACTTTTTACTCATACATAAAGTATTACCATCATATTTACAAACGACATGTTCAGATCGCTACTTTTAGATTTTGCTTATTTCAGGCATTATTAGCTAAAACTCCACCACCACACTACCTCCATCTAACTCAAGTCATTTAAATTGTCCTACGTTCTTGATGTTCTCCATGGTAATTTTGTTAGAGCACTATTCAGTGTTTACAAGTTATGTCAACACTTCAAAATTTAGTCATATTGTGTGAATGACTACTTTTTCTTTTCTGCATTTTTTGTCACTGTATGTGCAAAATTTTCCCAAACTGTGTTTTTCTTTCTGCTCTCACACCACCACAACAATCATCAACACAGAAGATTCTGTAACTGAATGTGGGGGATTTCTCCCCACCAAATAAATAAGCAATAAACTCAGCAGCGGACACCAGTTGGGTGTCCTCCAATTCAATTCTGACACTATCCACCTGTAAATAGCATCAGGTCCCACAGGTTCAGGGTTCAGTCCTCAAGACTGACCCCTCCTTTCCACCAATTGCAAGTCCAGGCCTCTGGAATTTCTGACCAGCTGGCTTCCAGTTGCAATCCCCACGACCCCCAATTTCAGTTCAGTTAATTTGCTAGAGGAGCTTGCAGATCAGGGAAACATTTACTTACACACTGGTTTATTATAAAGGATATAGATGAAGAGGTGAAGGACGAAGTATGGGGAAAGTGTCAAGGAGCATCCATGCCCTCCCTGGGCACGCCACCCTCCGGGAACCTCCACGTGTTCAGCTATCTAGAAGTTCTCTGAACCCTGACCTCTTGGGTTTTCATGGAGACTTCATTATATAGGTGTGATTGACAACTGTGTAGAAATGTGATTGGACAAAAAGCTCATGATCTAATCCCAGTCAGGCCTATCTCTTCAGAGTCATCCTAGCTTCTCTATGCAGCATTCCTTCCTCCAGGGTATGGGGCAGGACCCTCTATGGAATGAGGGTCTTTTGACCCATAATCAGATTAGACTATGGCAGTTATGAGCCAGGAACTACGAATGAAAAAAAAAATATATATATATATTTATATATACATACATATATATATGTATATATATCATGACACCACAGACATCCTTCAAACTAGTAATAGTTTCACTTTATTTGCTTAGTTTTCTGTATAGTTATTACTATTTGAATCCCAAGCTCTTTGCAAACTGTCTAAATATTCACTAAAGATATGAGAATTTCAATGATAACAAAAAAGACACAAATGTTTGTTCTCATCACTTATATTGGCCATTGTACTAGAGGTCATAGCCAATGCAATAAAGCAATAATAAAAAAAAATCTAAAAAAACATGAAAATAGGAAATGAAGAAGTCAAGTAAGATCTTTATTCACATAAGGCATGATTTTGTACATAAAAATTTCTAAGCAAACATCAAAGATCTATTAAAATTATTAAGTGAATATAACAGTGTCTCAGATCACAAAGTCAACATACAAGAAAAAAACATTATCTTTTCATGTGATAACAGCAAATACTTTAAAGTAAGTTTAAAATACAATACCAGTAATATTCAAAAACATAAAATTCTTGCTCATAGGTCAATATGATGAAAGATGTGCAACAACTCTATACTGAAAAATTCCAACATTTCTGATTTTAAAACATTTAATAGGATTTAAATAAATCTAAAGATATATTCAGAATTAGAAGATTCAGTATTGTTAAGATGTAAATTTTTGTGAATTGATCTAAGGATTTAATGTAATCTCAATCGAGATATCTGCAGACTATTTTTATAGAAATTAAAAAATAATATTTTAAAAATTTTATGTAAATTGAGAGGACCTAAAATATCTAAAGCAATCTTGAAAGTGAACAGAGTTGAAGAACTTACTTTATCTGATTCTAAGACTTACTCTGAAGTTCCAGTAATCAAGATAGTGTAAGATAAAATAGATCAATGGAACATAACGGTGTCCAGAAATAGATCCACACATAAAAATTGAAATTAGTTATTATGAGACCAAATCAATTTAATAGTGAAAATAAACTGTCTTCAAAAACTGGTGATAAAGCAACTGGAAATCTGTATTGTAAAAAAATGACCTTCAATTCCTACTTCATACCATACATAAAATTTAATTTGAGATAAAAAAATAGAATGAAATGTAAATGTTAGTACTAGAAAGCTTGTAGAAGAAAATATTAGAGAATGTCTTCATGACCTTGGGGTAGGCAAATATTTCTTAAAACGTACACTGAAAGTACTACAATAAATAAAATGATAAATTGACTTCATAAAATTAAAAATATCAACTTATCAAATGGTACCATTAAGAAAATGAGTAGTTTAGTCACAAACTGGGAAAAATATCTATATTGCATATATCTGACAAAATATTTTAACTCAGAATAAAGACTTTCTACAACTGAACAATGAAAAGACAAAGAACCCAACAAAAATAGACAAAAGACTTAAATGGACATTTCACAAAAGAAGATACACAAATGGCCAATAAGCAATCTGAGCCATCAGGGACATGTGCAATAAAATCACCATGATATACTACTGTACACCTACTAGGATGACTAAAATATAAAATTCTAGCAACATAAATGTTGGTAAGGATAAGTTGCCACTGGAACTCTCACACATTTTTTTGAGAGTGTAAAAATGTATAAATTCTTTGTAAAGTGTTTGATATATTATTAAAAATTTAAACACACATCTGAATGTCCTAGAAACTTCACTCTTATGTATTTTTTTTAAAGAGGAATGAAAATATATTCCCACAAAAATATTTGCTTGCCTATGTTAATAGCAGTTTTATTCATAACAGGCAAACTGTACACAACCCAGATGGTCATTAACAGAACAATGGACAAACTGTCATATATTGTCTGTTCATGCCATGAAATAATACTCAGCATTAAAATTAAGGGTTATTTTCATATTCAACATGGCTCAGTCTCAAAGCCATTATTCTGAATGAAAGAAGCTAGACAATAATGAGTGCATCCTTTATAATTTCACTTCTATGAAGTTTTACAACATGGAAATCAATCTATTGTGATGGGAATCACATCATTGGGCATTTTGAGGGTGGAATTCAATGGGTAGAGATATGAGGGAACTTCTTGAGTGATGAAATTTTCTGTCTTAATGAGAGTGGAGTTAAATATATATATATTCATTTGTCAAAATCGATCAAACTGTACACTTAAGATTTATAAATTTTACTCCGTGTAAGCTATACCTCAATCAACTTAACACTTGGGGAAGAAAGAAGTTAGAAAGAAAGTCACAAGAATTTGAGGGATGAGAGTTTTTTATTAGTTAATACTACTAAAAAATATATTTATTATTATTAACTTAGCCTGATAGTATTTTAACTATAACAACGCACCTACTGATAATTCTCAAATCCACCAATAAAGTATCAAATAATTAATCTTGAGAAGCATTACATATGACACTTTATAGATTCATAATATTTGGCATATAGTTTTTATATTCTTTATATTTTTGAAATTAAATAAAACATTAACAAAAAAGCAAAGAAAGAAGCTGATAAAAGCTAGCAGTATAAGAAAGAAGCTCTTTTATTCATTTGGCACTGAGCTAATCTGTTATGTTTAAACACATCATTACCTGATGGGGGGTTATAAAAAAAAAGACATGAAGTAAGAAATTCTTCCTAACCTAATTTAATTAAGGAATAAGTTTTATACTTAAAAAAATTAAGGAACAAGTAACAAGGAAAGGCAGTATATAATTATTTGCCAAAATTAGTGGTAGATGTGACAAATATGTAAAGAAAGATGGAGAAGCAATATTCCCATCAGTGGTTTTGTTTTATTTCCTATATAGAACAGGGTTTGAGGACTTTAACTAAGCCCTCAAACGGGATATTATAGTAAAATATTTTTTCTCTTGTCCCATAAAGGTGGCATCAGTCAATGGGAACACATCCCTTAAAAAGGAGTTGAAAGCTGAGTGTGTGGGTCCCTAGATTGATGTGCTCAGAAGAGTTGCATTCAGTCTGTAGATAGAGAGTATTTGTCAAGAGAGTCCAAGGTTGTAGCCTGGGAACCCACACCACCAGAAAAAGGAAAGGGCAAAACAAACTATTTGATCTTAAATTGCTGATTATTTTTAATTAAAGCAAAATTGTTATTAACCATCGAGATGTTTCAAACATGATAGACATGAGTGAGATTACAACCTTGAGTAGATGTACAAGCAAACAGGAATTCTAATAACTACCAACCCCATAAACACATCTGGGAATTCCACCACCCTTCTCTTTGAACATCATTGCATTATGTTTCATCTGTATCAAAAATAAATTAGATAATTTGCTCTGTTGCCCTTCCTCACTTCTTTGACTTATTTCATTTCCTAAAACAAATGAAAATATGCTGTGAGCATAATGCATGACAATAGAGCTCAGAAAATAGAAACTAGTATTCTAATTGCCACTTAAAATCCTTTGATATTTCATTTACAAGGAGATTTTATTTTCTTTTTGTCCTACATGTGTTTCTGTGATACCTGAACAAATGACATCTTCCATCAATTTTTCATTGTTACCTCCAAGGTTCCTAGATTTTGAGAACTGAAAATAAAATATATTCCAAAAAAGATACCAATTTTAAATGTTGTGCCAGTAACATCCTAAATAAATTTAATTAATTTACTGACTTATTTTTCTTATGTATGAAGAGAAAGCAAATAATTTTTTTCAGATAAATAATTCTGTTTATATTAATATTGTTTCTTAAATGCTTTTAACATAAGCCCACTCAAACTAACTGAAGTAACAAATGAAAGTTTCATTATTGGTATAAAGTGATTTTGTAGTGCCAAAGAACCAGCAACAAACTATAATCAAATGAGTGTGAACTAAAAAGTCAAATACTTATGCCACTTTTCCCATTTGTCTCTTTTCTGCCTCTCTCCTGGAACCCACTCAAACTTTCTCTCCCTGGGGACAAGTTTCCTCTGCTTCCTCAGTTTACACATGGCCCACATGACAGTCAATTCCACAAGGTGACTTTTTGGGCTTTAAGCCAACGTTAGTTATGTATTGATTCAGAAGTCCTCCCTTCAAGATGCACTAAAAATCCCCTAGCTTCCATGGAGCCATAAAGCTACCCTGGAAGGGCCAGGGCCAGCCTTAGTGTCTAATCCATTTTTTGCACTCATTGACAAATTCAAGTAACTCTTAGAGTTACTTGAGTGTGAGCTATTTGCACTGAAGATAGTGAGCTTCATGAATCATAGCTTAGAGGCAACTCCACAAGAATGCTCTCTATTCTGTGGGTAGTGGGAAGTTCTTAGACATAGAGAAAAATTTTATATAGATAAAGAGATAAATTTTATAATATGGAGAATATACGACTTTTAAAACTTATTCTCCAACCTTAGGACCAGCTATCACTAAAGATCATTGTTATTAGTATATAACCTATTCAAATAATTTCTCATTAGATGTTTGGACCTGTCAGCTGAAGAATCGCCGAGTTTGTAAATTTGTACAGGAGAGCTTTATTTCTCATAAAAGGTTGCAGCCTTCAGGCTGGCCACCTTGATAGGCTGGGAAGTGTAGCCTCCGGCAGAAGCCAAGAATAAGCACTTCAAGGGATGGATAAAAGGAATAGGAATTTATGCAAAGCAAGGTGGCCTAATATACATATTTAATAAGCTATAGTAGGACTCATGAATATTTATGACAAGATAAACATGCACATGTGCAATTGAGCTTCATGACTCCTTATAGGTCACATGTTGAAAAAATGACAATGCTGTCATTATTCAAGGGTGGAGTTTTCTGCCCTCTGATGTCAAAAGGTGAAGCAGAGGACAGGTAGACCCTGTGCACAGCCTCTGTAGACTGGCCAGAACCACACCATGGCCAGGGGTCTCTTATCAGGAAGGAATGCCGGTCAGTTGTGTTGAAACCACAAAAAGGAGGGGCAGTCATAAGGTTGGTTGAAATTAGCAAGTGGAACAAGTGTTTACAAAGGGCTGGTTTCTGTTTAGCCCTTAGGAAAGAAAGCCTTATGGCTGTTAGCAAGGGAGGGGGTATAACAAGGTGTGTCTGACCTCCTCTCCAGTCATGGCTAGCAACTCAGTTTTTAAGGTTTCTCTGGGGTCCCCTTGACCAAAAGGGGATCATTCAGTTGGTTGAAGGGCTTAGGATTTTATTTTTATCTCTGAGATCCAAATTTGTAAGTAGTAACATCAGAATATGATAAGGATAAACAGTATTATTTTGGATACTGGACCTATGATAAAATAAACTAGTTACCATTCTAACTGTGACTATTTATTTAAAAATTGTGTAGTACAAGTAAATAAAAATTCCTGAAGGTATGGAAATCAACTGGAAAAATTCCAGTTTATAATAGGCACATCATAAGCTCTATTCCATGCTCAGCTAACTAAAATTCAGAGATGTTTTCCAAATCCCTGTGCTAATATATGACATTGTCTTCATAGATTTGTAATAATTTACATAGCAGGATGCATTATTTAGAGATAACTAAATTTATTTATCTATTTTATCTACATGCTGAAATTATTTTTTTTGCTTACTTGCATATGTGAATCTCTATAGCAATAGCATCTGCTTGTACTCATTTTCCCATTGCATTTCTAGTATACACCAAATACAGATTATCCAATTTTAGACTGACACGCTTTTGAAGACAATTCATTTATAGCTCACAGAGTAATGCCTTGGGCTATATATAGAAAAAGAGATTTTCTGACAAAAGAATATCATTGATATCTCTTACACAAATGTTAATATCAGCTTACCCTAACAAGATCAGCAAATGGCTCCCTGAGGCATACCTTGCACTTATTTATGTGTTTCCATAAAGAGAACAGGAGAAAGAATGGCCCAATCAAGCAAAAAATACATTATAATTAAATATGCATTTCATCAATACTTCCTCTTTCCTGGGCTAAAAAATGACCCGAGAAGTGATGTGTAGACCTACTGAATAGGAAACGTTTGTCTTGGGATTTTTGATAATTTGGATTCCATCGGCTAAGTTTTGCTTTTGAACTGCTGATGGTGAAAAATTTTAAATAGTGAGAGTATTGAAAGTAACTTCCAGGAATTATTTTTTATGTCTTTTCACTACCTAGTATAGGAGTCGGCATTTAATAATTGTGTCTTAATTGATTAAACTAGTAAAGGCAAAGGGAAATTAAAGAAACATTTACTTTATAGAATTATTTTCAAATTTTGTTTGACAAGTACAATAGAAATACTTGAATTTAAAAGGCAGCCTCTGAACACTCAATATCTTCATAAGTAGCCTTTATGTAAGTATTGCATATATTCTATCACTCAGTCTTGCTCAAATTAAGGATGAGTGTTATTCCTTTTCTTAATCCCTATTTACAGCTTCCAAAATTGTGTTGAATGTGGACACAAATTTCACCCCAAAAGCTATCTCCTGCCTTTCTACATCTGTGAGACTCACAGATTGCCCAAATCAAATCGGGAAGGGGGTAGAAATTTATGGAAGTAACCACCTCCTGTGAATCTCCACATTATTGGTTTGGTTGTTATGTTTGGCTTTTTTATTTTGCTAGGAAGATTTCTTTAAGTCTGGCTTTGTCTATATCAGGAATTGTACCAGTCCCCTTGGGTTTCCCTGAAATGCTGCTAAACTGTAAACAGATCTTGTGGGTTAACCAAAACCAGCCAAGGCTATTAATGAACTCCAAGATATTCAGGGCTTTCTTCTTTCTATTATACTTGTCATTGAATGTGCTAAAAAAGTAAACTAAATGCTTTAAAAATGTGTTATTAAAATATACTTGAATTAATATCACCAAATGAAGGAGCATTTAAATATATATATATATATTTGAGACAATAAAGTAGGAAAAGGACTATGTCTGTTTATTTTTGTTTATTTTTTAGAAATAAACATTTAAAAAACATAAATTCAATGTTTTTAAATTTTTAATTGCAAAGTGTTATAGGGTACAAATAATTTGTCTATGTGAATCGATTTTATAATGCTTGTGTCATGGTTATAGGAGTCCGCATCTTCCAGATATTGTTCATTGTAACTCTTAGGGAGGTTTTCACCCATCCCTTCCACCCAATTCCGCCGATTGATTTCCATGGAGTTTAACTACCCTCTATGCACATGTACGCTAATCGGTTAGTTCAAATTTAGTACTGTGTATATGTGGTGTTTGTTTTTCCATTTTTCAGACATTTCACTTAGGATAATCGTCTCCAGTTCCATCCAAATTGCTGTGAAAGGCATTACTTCATCCTTTTTTATGTCTGAGTAGTATTCCATGGTATACATGTACCATACGTTGTTAATCTCTCATGAATTGATGGGCACTTGGGTTGATTCCACATCTTTGCAATTGTGAATTGTGTTGCAATAAACATTCAAGCAAAGGTGTCTTTTTGATAAAATTACTTCCTTTCCTTTGGGTAAATACCCAGTAGTGAGATTGCTGGATCAAATGGAAGGTTGACTTTACTTTCTTTGAGGACTCTCCATGCTGTTTTCTATAGACGTTATACTAATTTGGAGTCCCACCAGCAATGTATAAGTGTTCCTTTCTCTCTGCATCTATGCCAGCATCTATTTTTTTTTTTTTTGAACTTTTTAGTAAAGGCCATTCTGACTGGAGTAAGGTAATATCTCACTGTGGTTTTAATTTGCATTTTCTTGATAATTAGTGATGTTAAACATTTTTTATATGTTTATTGGCCATTCATCTATCTTCTTTAGAAAAGTTCCTGTTCATGTCTTTTGCCCACTTTTTAATAGGGTTGTTTGATTTGCTTGAGTTCTTTGTAGATTCTGGTTATTAGTCCTTTATTGGATGTGTAGCTTGTGAATATTTTCTCCCATTCTGTAGGTTGTCTATTTGCTCTGTTGATTATTTCCATAGATTGCAGAAGCTTTTTAATTTAATCAAGTCCCATCTATTTATTATTGTTGTTGCTATGACTGCCTTTGGAATCTTCTTCATAAATTCTTTGCCTAGGCCTATATCTAGAAGAGTATTTCCCAACATTTTACTTCTAGAATTTTTATGATTTTATGCCTTACAATTAATTGTTTTATCCATTTTGAATTAATTTTTGTGAGTCGTGAGAGATAGGGATCCTGTTTCATTCCCCTGCATGTGGCTATCTAATTTTCCCAGCACCATTTATTGAATATGGATTCTTTTCCCCAGGGTATGTTGTCTACTTTGTCAAAGATTAGTTGGCTGTGTGTGGATGGTTTCATATTTGGGTTTTCTGTTCTGCTCCATTGGTCTGTGTCTCTATTTTTGTGCCAATACCATGTTGATTTAGTTACCAAAGCCTTGTAGTATAGTTTGAAGTCTGGTAGGGTGATGCCTCCTGATTTGTTTCTTTTGCTTAAGATTGCTTTGGCTATTTGGATTCTTTTCTGGTTCCATATGAAGCATAGAATTATTTTTTCTAGATCCATGAAATATGATGTTGGTATTTTGATGGAAATTTCATTGAATCTTTAAATCACTTTGGAGAGTATAGACATTTTAACAATGCTGATTCTACCAATCCATGAGTGTGATATGTTTTTCCACTTGTTTGTATCATCTGTGATTTCTTTCCTCAGTGTTTTGCAGTTTCCTTTATAGAGATTTTTCACCTCCTGGTTAAGTATATTCCTAGGTATTTTATTTTCTTTGTAGCAATTGTGAATGATATTGAGTCTTTCATTTGACTCTGATCTTGACTATTATTGGTGTATAGGAATACTATTGATTTGTTTACATTGATTTTGTAACCTGAGACTTTGCTGAATTTGTTAATTCCAGGAGTCACTTGGTGGAATCTTTGGGGTTTTCTAAGATCATATTATATTCTATTTTGACAATAAATTAGTTAAATTATTACTAATTGTTATTGCTTTGTTTTTTCATATTTTTTGCATCTCTGAAATTAGTATGTGGTTTGTAATCACTTTCAGCTGGGTGGATTCATGACACTTGTCATTTTCTGCACAAAAAGTGCACAGTAAAACTTCTGAGGTGTATGTTAGAAACTTGGGAAAAAATCCTAGAGAAATTTTTAAGCATGCTTTAAGGAACTGCTATTCCACCAATGCTATTGACAGAACAAACACAGAATGATACTTTGAGAAAACACAGATACCAACAGCTCATAATGGAAAAGTATTCAGAAGACTTAAATTTTGGTCAGAAGCTTTAGAAAACTTACTTTAATTTGTATATGTTTTTCAAAACCATTTGATTTCATATTTCCACTGTTATGTCTTCTTACTCTTTAATTCAATTGGCTTGACCTATGTCCAAGGTTAACTACCATACTTAGTAGAGTCACCTACTATGTGCTGGGTCCTGAAGCAGGTACTTTATATATTTTTCCATTTTTGCAATGATAATATGACTTAGATATCATTAAATACATTATATATGTGTCATGAGGCTTAGAGAAGGTAAATTACCTAAGCTAATAGTGAATAGTGGCTCTATGATGCAACGCTCAGGTCTTTCATATTTCACTACTTATATTATATTGTCCTTTACATATTAAAATGATTTTTTCAGGAGGAATTGACCATTCATTAGTCTTCCAGGTAATTAATTCCTGGGAATCATCTTCAAATTTAATTAAACAAATGTTTACTAAGCAACTAGTAAGTTCATTTCTTGAACATTTAATGATGTTTTTAAAAATTGAGCAGCCATTATCTGCCAGGCATATTTCTAGATGCTGAACATACAGCAATAAACAAAAGGGAACAAAAGTTGTGCCTTTGTAGAGCTGAAATCCTTGTAAGAAAGGGGCAAATGTAAACAAAACAAGTGTAATACATGATATGTTGGATGGAGGCACATTCTATGGAGAAGAAGAAACCAGAGAAGAGGACAGCCAATCTGAGTTGGGGAGGGTACTGCAATATTAGACAGGATGACCCAGTAGGGGATAACAGAGAAGGTGGCATTTTGATGAAGCTTATTGGGTGGAAGAGACAAAACATTGGCTTTTTCTGTTTCAGGAAGGGGGAACAGCAAGAGTAGGTCTTAAAATAGGAGTAGATGATACATTTAAAGAAGAGTAAGACAGTTGGCTGGCTGGAGCAGAGTGAGATAAAACTAGTTATAGCAAATGAGGTTAGAACAGTAACAGAAAGAAAGGAGCTATTGGGTAAGTTCTTCAGAATTTTCTCTGGCTTTTACTCTAATATTGAAAACTATTGGAAGGTTTTAAATAGATGTGTATTGTGAACTGACATAGATTTTACAAATATGACAGTGGCTGCTACTGTGTTGAGAATAGATTGAAAAAGGCAAAGGCAGAGTCAGGGAGATGATGTAGGAAACTGTTGACACTAAAGCAGGTGAGAGATTGATGTGGGCTTGAAGCAGTGATGGCAAGTGAAGATGATAACAAATAATTGGATTCTGGATATATGTTGAATGCAGAGCCTAAATTATTTGCTAGTGGATTAGATGCTGGGCATGAGAAACATAAAGGAGCCAAGAATTATCCTAAAATGTTTGGCTTATAGAAGTAGAAAGCTGAAGATGCCATTTACTGAGATGAAAGTGACTGTAAGAGAGCAGGTTTGGGGAGAGGATGATCAGGAGCTCAGATTTTAACATGCTAACTTTGCCTATTTCATATTTAATAGAGATATAAAAAAGTCAGTAGGGGAAAAAGACTGGAGTTCAAGGGAAGTGTGTAGGTAGAGATATAAATTTAGGAGTCATCAGAATATGGATGGTTTGTGAAGATGTAAGACTAATGGAGTTCTTTAAGGAAGCAGTGTGCAGGGCACTCCAATATCTAATCCTGAAGGAAAGGGAGCAGGGATATCCAAATGAGACTAAGAAGGAAAAACTAAAAAGATACTCAATGAATGGGATATCCTTGGAGCCAATTGAAAACTGAATTCAAATATGAGAGAATGAACAACTATAACATATGCAGCTGATAAGAGGAAAATTTAATATTGAATTTGGTATTTAGCAATGTGCAGGTCGTTAGTGAAGAGAAGCTGGTGGAATAGGAGGGTCCAACACCTGATGAGAGGTGGTCTGATGGAGCACAGGAGGGGAATTGTAAATAGTGTGTATGGAAAACTCTTTTAGGAATTTTGTTGTGAAAAGAAGAAAAATGAGGTAGTAGGTGGCATTAAAATGGGATTGGGAGAGGGCTAGAATTGTGCTATGTTCAGTAGATATAAAGGTATATAAAGTACAGACCTATTCTCTTGAACATAGGTCTTTAATACCTAATTATGGTCCAGAAAAAAACTGTCATCTCTTTGTGTAGATAATAATATAATGTGTTAAACAATTGAATAAAAATATTCAGTAGCCTATGCCCAGAAAGAATGGAATGATTGATATGGGGAATTGGAGAAGGGTGTCCCTAGTCAATTCCAAAGACTTCATGGAAGAGGTAAAGCAGGACTGAGCACTGGTATCTCATGCTGCCTGAACACAGGGAGGGAAATAGTTGCTCTGGTATTTTTGTTCTAACATTATCATAAATCATTGAAATTTGTATCTTCTATTTTGATAAATTCCAAAATACAATGATCATCTCTCTTGCTCACAATATTTTCTGTAAGTTGTCCAAAGCAGTCCACCCAAGGCCTAGCATATGTCATCCACCAGACAGATTGCAGACGCACGGCCGCAAGCACTGGGCATTGCTGCACCAAGCCAGCTCCACCTAAGAGAATGCCAGCTCTCTCCAACAAGCCAAGCCTAGAATCACAGGCTGCAACCAGCACTTCAAGTTAATCTTGGAGTCATTAAACCTTCTACTTACCCCAATGAGACTTAAAGGATTTCCATTAAACTGACTTCACAGACATTTTATTAAGTCATTTGACCAGTTTAAGAGATAACTTTTGCATTACCTAATTCCTACTCTAGTGGAAAAGCTGCTTTCAGGAGACTGACAAAGGAAATTAACTCCTTGTCACAAGAGATGCCACCAATTGGAAAACACACCACTGAGGGGATTTGCTGGCTGCAGAGATAGTTTACTGTGGGATAAACTGAGATTAAGATATGAATTTAACATATGGTGACAAAAGAAGCTTACCAGCTGGCCTTTGCATGACGAGAATAAATGCCTGTCTGGATTACATGATGTCAGTGGCACTGGTTAGCTTACCTATTCAAATCCTCATCTCCCACTCCACCACAATATTGTCTTAAGGCCTGAAATAATTGCCAGGAGCATTGTTCTTTCACAATTTCATAATTTACTTGGTCAAATCTTATTTTATATGATATCACATCTTTGCCATAGTTGGGCATGAACAAATTCCCAAACTCAATGGCATTTATTGAGCAGGAAATATGTGATCTACATAAAAAGCTAGAAATTTATAGGGCAGAGCCAGTGTTCTCAGTTAGTAATCTAGCTGGAAACAACACTAATATAAAACTGGAATGCAATCTACAGGCCTATATAAGGTGATAGGAGGCATTTACATACATATTTCTATAATCCATAAGCTGAGATAATGGGAACCACCAGTGGAAACTATTGGGGTTATCTCAGGTGTCAAACTGGTGATGAGAGATCAATTAATTATGAGGGGTCCATCCACTGGAGAGATAGCTCCCTTTATGCAAACTGTCTATGAAGATGAATGTTTAGGGGTTTTATTTTTTGCTTTATGAAAGACTTTTATCATCCATCTCCTTTGCAATATTTATTTTTTGAAAAACAATAGCTGAACAAAACAAACAAGAATTTAAGGCACACACTTCTGAGGTAAGGGAAGGTCAAGATGCCTTTATTGCATCAAAATTCCCAGGTTGCATTACCTCTCTTGAATAAAGACCTTCTGAAGCTACTTTCATTACCATAGGCTTCCTGCAACAGCTGTGAAATATTTTTTTGCATTATTTTAGAGCTTCCATACCCTGGATTGATGTCCCATAGATATCATCTAGAGCAGATTGCTAGTGGCCACTTGCATATAGGACTTTCATAGCCATTTGGGCATTAACAAGAGACAAAACAGTTACATTGTGCATCAGTGGACTTGCTTTTCCATTTCATTACTGATTAGAGAAATATTGAAAATACCATTACTTAAAACTAAGATGGCCTAATTTCTGGTTACAGTTGTGACCTAATTATTTCCCTTCACAAAAACAATAAATTTGGCATTGTTATTTTCATTTTATGAAAGGAAAAACTGTAGCTGAGTGATTAAGAAATATTTTTGATGTCTGGAGAAGGAATTGACTTCCAAGTGACAATGGTGGGTTTTGCTTTAGTTTCAGTTTTTAATGAGTAAGAAAAATAAGACAACTATTAAAGAATATTGGATACCTTGGGGATCTTCCGTCTTCCTTATGCCTGTGTGAACAATGTCCTGTGAGCTCCTTTCTGTCTGGTGATGGTGAGTGCTCCAGAGAATTATCTGCAGTGAGGCAAACTCCTCACTGCCATAACATTTAGGTAATATTTACTGTGTATTTCTTAAATGGAGGTTCCTTCTTAAAGGGAGGTCAAGGTAGAGGAAACAAGAGTTATGTTAAAGTTTAAAATAGAACTATCTGAAGTTTTCCTGTAAACAACAAATTATTACCCTGTAGTATCTTTTCTTTGCCATGTAATTCACATGGAGGAAAACACTCTTCTCTCTTTGACTTCTACATCTTGGGGCTTGTTTTTCTAATATTGCTATTATTCACACATAAGGGCAAGGGTTTCATTTGATGACTTTTTAAAATTTTAAGGAAATACGGTTTCTTAACAGAGAGTACTGTAATCTAAACTACAGTATGAGGAGAGACAGAGACACAGAGAAATATAAAGGAGGAAAGAGAGAAAGAAAGAAAGCATGCATGCAAGAGAGGGGTGAAACGGGAGGGAAGAGAAAGGAAAGAAAAGAAAAGAAGAGAAAAGAGAAAGAGAGAAAAAATAATAAAATTAAGAAAAAGGAAATTAGAAAGAGAATTGGTAAGCTCACAAGATGAGGCAAGACCAAAGGCTGACAGATTCAACCTAAAAAGATAAGAACTACTTTCAATATATGCATCTTATTACTTACATGGTGAAAAGAAATAATAATAATAAAACCAAAGGTGCTCCCTGCAGTCCTTGTCCTATACACTGAAAAGAACCACAAAAACACAAAACGTGACTGCCATGTGAATTGCAAAATACCTCCCATTAATTGTGGAGCCAAATCTAGACTATGGCTAAGTGATTCTAAACTCACAGCTGTATTCTAAGGGAAATGAAACAAAAAGGGCCAGAACCTCTCATGATAGTCCCCAAGGGAAGATAGGAGAGCAAGTGGGAGATGCCCTCTTGGCAGGTCCTTGTAGGCCACCCATCTTCTCCTGTCCACGGAGAACAGCAGCATGTTCTGCTTAGACTCACATAAGCTATGCTTTGAGCCTTTGTCTACATGGGCACATGCAAAGTCTCCAGGACCCCATGGCAGGTCCATTGGTTCCCTTACAGGAATCAAGGTTGTGATGAAACTTACTTTGGTGATTGAGAGGCTATAAACTGAACATATTAATAATAATCTATCACCTTCCTTGTATTTATCAGATTTCATGTATTCAATAAATACTTGTTGAATATGTACTCTGTTCCAGGCACTGTGCTTGGTATTGGACAAAGATGAACAAGCTATGTTACCCTTTCATCTAGAAATAGAAGAGCGATATGAAAGATGGTTTGGAAACTGCATCCAACATTGCTATGACACAATTATATACTGGGAGCAAAGGAGCCACAAAGAAGTCAATTTCTTCACGGGGAAAGGTTCATGGTCAAGGCAGCATATACTATTCAAACCGTGAAAGATGGACCATTATTCTCTCCTTTGAAGAGGGAACTTGGAATATAATTCCAGACAAAGGTTACAAGAATAAAAAAAGACACAGTGGCATAAATCAAAGAATTTTAAGTAGCTCAAATGTGACTGAAATTCAGAATGTTTGATGGGAGGGATAGAGTAGACAGAGTCAAGGAAGGACCAGGTTGGTGCTTAGTCATGATACTCCTTGTGTGCCCTCGGTTTTATTAGGAAAGCTTTGAAGAGTTCTGAGAGACACTGTGTGGGGCTGAGCGGGGGCATATTTTGCACGTCCTGGTCATGGTGAGGAGAGTGGTTCAGGTGTGGGGGTACACGGGTAAATTAGAAAATTTTAAATGAAGATAAAATGAAAATTGTGAAAAACCTAGTTGTAAAAGGGAGGGACTACAAACTAAATGTGACCAGCTGAAAGAGGCAGTTGGAAAATATTGTAATGCACATGAAGAAAAACATTCTTCCCCTTTTGACTTCTACAGCTCGAGACGTGTTTTTCTAATATTGCTATTGAAATTAACAATTTAATTCACTACTCCATTTATGAGACAAATGCACATGTAATATAGTGTCATAGTGACACTTGTTTGCCTTTGGATTTAATTTACATTGACGGCCTATTTGCCTGTTTTTACGGGAATTGAATTAGGTTGTCCGTGTATAACGCACAGTAAGTTTAATGAGGTTCAGACCTGTCTCCCAAACCTACCACTATGTAAAATGTGTTGCACTTGGGAAATTAGAATCTCTGCTGCCACCTTCATTAATCTGCAAGGAGAATTTGCTCTCCTTTGTATTACATATCTACAAGTGGAAACGGAATGATAAACAGTGATCTATCAGTTCCCAAAACAATTTACACTAAATCATTTATGATCGCTTCCCACTTCTAGTTACTTCACATGGAAGTGCAGAGCAAATGCCCACTCAAATTACAGTCCTCAGTTCACAAATAGAACAGCTTTTTGGTAACTATTTCACATAAACAGATGTGGGAAAATCAATCCAGGGAAACACTCCTGGATGGTTAATTACTAGATAAAGCAAAAGCAAACATGACTGGCAAATCCAATAAGGGAAAAATTCTTTAATAATGCTCCCTACCCTTATCTCACTTAATATAATTTTAAGTTACTCTCATATACTTTATCCTGTAGAATTCTCATAAAGGTCCTCTAAGATAGCTCAGCCCAAGGCCTATGAGAAGTTAAGAAATTTGCCTAAGTGCAGTGCCTAAAGGAATATACTCCATTGTGGCTGTCCCACATTTATGTGTAAAGTAACTACACAGTGAAAGGGGCATAAGTGGCTATTCTCTTACACAGAAGTAAAAGTGCGATTATAAAGAATTATACTTTACTTAATAGGAAGAATTCCATGGCACCTAGGCGTATGAAATGGTGAGCTCTTGTCTGAACCCAAACTGTCTTACCCACGCGATCCAGCAAGAGGCAGGTAACTAATTATGGTTGGGTAAGCCTGTCTGGAACAGTCCTAAAGGACAACTGAAATAGCTGGAAGCAATCAGCTGTAGACAATTGCCAAAATCAGATGTGTTTGCATTTCTCTCAAGCCCCATCTGCCTCTCTTCCCAGAGATACAGAAGAGAGAGTGTCTTCTTTGGCTAAAGTCTCTCTTTTTATATCTTTTCCAAAGCAGAACCAGGGCTAAGGGCTGTTTCAGTGAAATGCTTGTTTAGATTGGAATAAGACAGTCGGGCATGCCTATTATTTACCAAGTACAATACCAGGTATATAATTTTGGCATTATCTGATTTAAGATTCCCTCTGAAATATGGTTTATGTCACTATTTTTAGATTAAAAAAAAATGGAGAGTCAACCAGTATCCAAATTAACACGGTCTAAAATGAAATGAAAAAAACTGGAATTTACCTTCACATATAGAGCCTTCAGCTCTAGTTCTTTTTCCCCAAGTAAGTTTTCCCCAACCCCAATTAAAATCAAGGAAGGTGGGCATGCTTATAATGGCGATATATAAAGAATATGATACCGAGTTATTTTTAGCAGGCAAGCCACTGCTAATGATTAATACCTATTTGTGCAGAGTTAGCTGAAATCTGGGTGTTTGTGTACTACTACTTTTGCTTCATCCTGAGGCATTTTCACTAGTATTTTCCCATTGGGAAGAAGAGCTTTCTGAAACAATGAAAACCACTAGCAGTTTCTTTAGATAGTGAGTGTGAGGTTGGATATTCCCCTGTTTGTGCCTTGCAGTCCCCTGTCTTAATGGGAACATCAAAAATAGGTACCAAAAATCTACAAAGCCTATACATCTAATCTCATTTTAGATCTTTGTTTTTTTTTTTTTTTTCCCCAGAGACTGAGTCTCTGTCACCCAGGCTTCTGGTCTCTCCAACCTTTCCATTTTATCCATTATAATTTCTTTCTTTCTTTTTTTATTTTTTTTTTCTTTTAATAGAGACAACTTGTCACTCAGGCTGGAGTGTAGTGGCAAGATCAGAGCTCACTGCAACTTTGAGCTCCTGGGATCAAGTGATTCTCCCTCCCAGTAGTCTCTCAGATAACTAGAACTCCAGGTATGCACCACAACACCCAGCTAATTTTTTAATTTTTTTTGTTTTATTTTTTTTGTAGAGATGAGGTCTCACTATGTTGGCCAGGCTGGTCTCAAATTCCTGGCTTCAAGAGATCTGCCTGTCTTAACCTCCCAAAATGTTGGGATTACAGGCATGAGTCACCATGCCCAGCTTTCCTTTTAGACCCTTTATGTTATTCTTTTTGCTCCTTCTCTGACAGCTGTGGTAGCTGCATTGTCTTTTCTCCTCCACTTGGCAAAACCTGTAGTCATTGACTAACTCAGGCATAATTAAGTCTGTTTCTTGCATATTGCTAATCTCATTACCATATCATTTACCTATAGTAGGGGGAGAGGCAATGCCAAAGCTGTCACCTTGAACTTTCACCCAAATCTTGCACCAGGTAGGTACACTTGAGCTGGTACTTATACTTGCCTATAGTTATCTAAAATAGGATATAAGATCCACTTCAGTCTTCCATAAATCTTTAATTTCTCATTGAAGTACTTTAGAGTTTAGTAAAAATTTGTACATAGCATACTACAGTATGATTGAGAGACCTTACAAAATGTTTCGTTTCATTTTAACTAACCTTTCCAGGCATTATTCTTGATATTTCTCCAGAAATGACCTTTCCAGCTGAGCTCAATGCGCATGTTTCTTTAGACATTATTCATTCTTGTTGCCAGCAATGCTATCTATTACTTTTACTTTCACAACCTTGTCTTTGAAAGCACTTGTCTGTACTTTGTAGCTAGTTTTTTGGATTCAGGTGATAACTAGCTATTCACTAGCAGATCATTTAATCCTTTGCCTCAATGCACTTGCAAAGTATTGCTTCTGCCATTGTCCCATTGAAGATTCCCATAATTTGCCCAGGTGTTTGGATATGGTCCGTTCTCCACATGCTTACCCTGCAAACTTGCCTTGTGTATTCATCAGGGTTCACCAGAAAACAGAACCAATAGCATAAATAGATACATAAGAAGAGATTTATTGTGGGAATTAGCTCACATAGTTATAGAGACAGAGAAGTCCCATAATATGTCATTCACAAGCTAGAGAACCAGGAGTGCTGGTGGGGTAATTCCGTCTGAGTCCAAAGGCCTAGTATAAGCCCAGAAGTCAAAGGCCCGAGAACCAGGAGCTTCAATGCCCAGAGGTAGAGAAGATGGATGTCAAAGTCAAGAAGACAGAGAGAGAGTTCCCCTCACTTCACCTTCTTGCACTTCTTTGTTCTATTTAAGCCCCCCACCAGATTGGAAGATACCTGCCCAAGCTAATGAGGGCAGATCTTACTCACTCAGGGTACAGATTTAAACGAATAGCATCTGGAAATGCCTTAACACACAGGCTCTGAAATAATGTTTTACCAGCTATCTTGGCATCCCTTAGCCCAGTCAAACTGACGCATAAAATCAACCATCACATCTTGCTCCTACTTGTATTTTGGTCTCCTTCAGCAGCTCTGATGAGGGAGGGAGCTCTGGGAGTTAAAAAACTTCCAGCGCTCCCTCCCTGCCCCGCTGAAGTGACATGCTGTCTGTGGTTATGTGTTATAACAGGCTCTTACATTTCAACTGCAGTAAATGATGGCTTCAGGATTCATTAGGTACCCTCGGAACACTGGCTCAGGGTCTGTGCTATTAACATTGTCCACTGCCCTTGCCAGAATTAAGATGCCACTGCCAGCAACTTCATTGTCAAAAGCCCAAGGCTTTTCAGCCAAATTCTTCCCGTAGATCAAGCCAACGAAAAACTCTGCCTCTGTTTAATTTTTGCTCAGCTCAAACTTTCTGCCACAGTGCCGAGAGAAAGGAAGCCACAGGCTTTCAAAACACTTCAAATATATACAGTTACCAATCTTTGACATGCAAAACTATTAAAAAATCTCAGCACTTGCACCCTAGGGAAGTACTGTTAGACTGGAAGGCATAAAATCATTGAGAATTCACAATTTGTTTCTCTGAAATGCCAAGAACAAGGCTGTTAATGGTTACAATGCACGCAGACTGGCCCTCCGAGGAGAAGGGGGTGTAGGCACACTCAGAATGGAAGCTGGGAGAGCTGAACCACGAAGCGTTATTTCAGCTGCAACCCAGGCAGAAAGATGAGTACACCATCATAATATTCTTCCTCACAGAAAATAGTTCATCACCATATTGTATTGCCTAAACAGTTGCAGATTAACATTGGGTATTTAAATGGAAATTTTCATTTTTTTGGTTTCATAACTTTTGGGGAGAAAATGACAGATACTTATTGTAAAAGATGCAAACAACATTAACAAAGACAAAGAAATAAACCAGAAGACATGCCCACATTCCTTTGTCAGAGATAGTCACAATTAACATTTTGGAGAATATCCCTGTAGACATCTATTTACCTACATCTATGTCTTTATCACCCTCCCCCCCCACACACACAATATTTTAAAATGGTATTGTGCTTAATCATTATTAGGCTGTCTGAGATTTTACCCTACTCACACAAGAGTAGCTGTGTGACAAGAAAGCCAGTGATAATATCAGGAATGTTAGCAGGACACATATTTACTTTCAGTTTCAAGCATTGCAGTAGCTGCAAGTGGCTCAAAGTGCTTATGTTTCTGATCCACCCAAAGCTACACACACTTCTGATTGACACCATTATTTTTAACCTTCGGAGACTCATTGACTCACAGCTATGACCACGGCTGCAGGACAGGACTTGCCACCTCATTGTCTTGATAACATCCTTCGATTTGCCAGTAACATCATTTGGATGGCTTGTTTCAGTTCCACCTCTCCCTGCTAGCCCGTAAACATACATTAACAGGTAGAACCCTTACTTCCCACCTTGCAAATGACTCGGGTAAGATCTTTTACTACTGGGTACTGGGCAGTGTTCTCATATCTCCTAACTTAGCCCATGGAAGCCCTTGGTCCTTCCTTTCAAGAAAGTTTTTTACATACTATCCTTATCTCCTAAAACTGTGAAAGGTCTGAGCTTTCATTTTACTTGCTCATCATGCCAGAGTTTTATGGATGTTGGCACAAGACTCCTGGGTCAGAGACAAAGGGCTTTATCATTCATGTACAGAAAGTGGCATGAACTTCATGGGCATGACATTTCCCTTTGACCTCACTTTTCTCCAGGTGATGTGTAACATCCCAGGTCGATTCTCTGAATTCAGTGAGTTTATGTCGCATCTGAGGAACTCTAAGTTTAGAAAACCCCAGTCATTTATAAGGGGTCTCCTACCTTTTCCCTAAAGGGAGACATTACCTATATAATACCAGAAAATAAGCCAATCTCCCTTCTGCTCCAGCAGGAGACACTACCTCTATATTCAAAAAGTCTATTTACTATATAAAAATGCTTGAAAAGATGCTTCAGGACAAAGGCCATCAGTGCTTCTGCTCACGAACCCACATGTGGAAACGTGAAAGACCCACGGGAAATGGCATCCCAACAACCATCACCAAATACACATGCTGTTCTAAATCTTAGAAATACATAAAGCACAAGGCTACAAAGTGTTCCAATAAATCTGGTTATTTCATAGATTTTGTTTTTCCTGGTGAAATACACCCTCCCTATCACTAAATAAATAAATATGTCTGCATACTATGTCCAAATGCTATTAGGTAACATGACTGTATTTGTATCATCTTTCTTAAAGATGAAATATCTCCTCAAAAAAAAAAAATCTGAGAGATAGCCAAAGATCAAAGTACTAATATTAACCTAACCTATAGGCAACATTTTTAAGCCACATAAAATATGTTTCCTCCAAAACAGTGTACAGTTCTTATCCACTAAGTCATTTTAGTTTCTTCTTTCTTGTTCTCTCTTTCTAATCAGTTACCAACCAACACAAATCTTCACTGATGATATTTTTCCTTCCTATTACCACCCCAGTCTTCTTCCTATTAACTTCTGCCTGGAATATTGCAATTACTTCCTGATTTATCTTCCTCTAAATATTCTAGGCCACCAGTCCTGAAAACTTGCAGAAAGTCTATCTATCTGCTTCTATTATCATACCACACACACACTTTAAATTATTAATACTTTCTATTTTGTAGGGATAATGTCAAAACTTCATTTTTAAAATTTCTCCCTTCCCAATTGCCTCTTCTTTTTTAATAGAACTACTTAAAGTTATATATTTCTTATTTACAAATTTCTTTACATACTTGAATCTGAACCCTACTTCTCTCCTCTTCTCTTAGCTTCTTCTCTACCATAATTATTTCACTTTCCTCTATCTCCACTAAATAATGGAACCTTTAAAAATGAAGGCTAAATTAAAACCACAATTAGATATCACTACACTCCTACTAGAGAGAAAGATTAAATATATTGAACATATCTTGTGTTGTCTGGAATACAGTACAAGTTAAACTCTCATACACTGCTGATAGATGTAAAATACTATAAGCACTTTAGAAAATAGGAAGTTTCTTGAAAAATTGAATATATACCAGCCTTAGAAACAAGCCATTTCACCTTGAGGTATTTATCCAAAATAAATGAAAATAATATACAATATACCTATGCAAAGAGTTGTACATGAATGTTCATGCCAGGTTTAATTGCAATGGCTAAAAACTGGAAACAACCCAAATGTCCATCAACAGGTAAATGGATAAACAAATGTTGGTATATCCATGATGCTATGAAGTACTACTCAGCAATAAAAAGGAATGAACTATTGACATATTAAATAGCATGGATGAATCTCAAAATAATTATGTCATTTGATAGCAGAGTAAATTAAATGTATTTAGCAAAAATGTATTGTACTCAGGCAATGGACATCCTAAATTCCCTGACTTAATCACTATGCATTATACGTATGTAAAAAAATTTCACTTGTACCCCATAAATTTGTATAAATAAAAAAATAAAATTATTCAAGTTCAAAAAAGCTGTCACATGGAATAAAGCAAGCCTCACCAAAAAAGTCTATACTATATGATTCCATTTCTATAAATTACTAGAAAACTAAAACTAATCTCCATTTAAAAAAAAGAAAAGGAAATAAAAACAACAGATCAATGTTGCTTGGAGATGGGGGAATAGGGGTAAATGGGAAAATATTGCGGGGGAGATTCCAACAGGACATGAGGAAACTTTTGGGGTAAATATATATGATTATTATCTTTTATTATCTTTATTGCAGTGATGGCTTTATGGCATTTATGTATAAAACTAATCAAAATGTATAATTTAAATACATGCAATTTATTAGTTAATTACACCTCAACAAAGCTGAAAATAAATAGATGAAAATTAAGACTAGGAACAATCAGAATCTTATCTATAACTCAGCAACTTCATCAGTTTGATGAATAGAAGACCAAGGAGAGAATAAGACACCAGCATAGAACAGCATTTCAAATAGGTTAAACATTTTAGGCTCATGAACCCCAGAAGGGTGAAGGTCCATATATAGGGAATCTTTCCAAACAATCACGATTTAGGAAACAACATGCTGTTGGAAATAGGGACCAAAGCTTAACTGTTTTAGTGTCTTTGGTTTACAGCAGGTGCTAGAAAAGTAGAAAAGTGATACATCCTGACAATGAGGACAGAGTAGCTACAGAAATTCTTAACTTGCACAGCCAGATTTGGACCCAAGTGGTGGTGGACTGATAGCCACTCTTGTAGGACCATGGTGGTGCATCTGGGCCACATCACAAGTTACATCTGGGCTGCTTCATCTAACTGCATAGAACCTTAAAGTTACTTTCTAATAGGTGCTTGTACTTATCTTCACGGATAGAGGATACAGGGCTTTTTGGCAGGTATTATTCTTAGAAAATAGGCCATTTAGGACCACTTCAATCCCTAGAAAACTTTCCGTTACATCATTCACACCTGTTAGCCGTCATAAACATATAGCCTCAAAACCAAGTTGCCAGAGGGCCACGCTGGAAAGTCTTCATCACGTGGTGTTGTAGGCAACCTTGAAGCCATATGAGGACTACTCTTCTAGCCACTTTACAAATCCATCTCTCTAAACCCTACCTGCTCTTAAAAGTCAACCTCCCTCATGGAGTTTTCCCAGATCAATCTTGAAAGACATTTTCTGTATATTCTTGCACATTTTTTTGAGTCTATTAACCTCAACCAGAATTTCAAAAGTGATTTTCCCCCTCTGAATTTCCCCAAATCGTGTCATCTGCATAATCCATGTATGCTTTACTGTGCTATTCAGATGGGAACTTTTTTTTTTCACAACTAGGCAAGTAGACTAAAAGCTTGATGAAGACAGTGATCGTAACCTTATGGGATATTCATCCTCAAATGCATATTAGAGTGGAGTCACATGTTATTTTTTTATTCCTAGGATGAGAGATCAAAAGACAACAGAACAAAAGAGTGGCAACATAGGAAATAAAAGGATAGAAAGTTAGGCTCCAGCCTCGATTACTACTATAAATTTAGTTATGTATAACTTTTTAAAGGTCTCTTTGTTCTTTCCAAAAACTGTTATTTAGACCTTTTTAAATTTCATTTTTAGCTGACAAAAATTGCATATATTATATATTTATGGGGTATAATGTGATGTTTTCATATATGTTTAATTAACAAATCCATCACCTCACATACTTTTCATTTATTTGTGGTAAAAACATTTAAAATCCACTTTTCCAGTATTTTTTTGTTTTTTTTTTTTGAGACAGAGTCTCACTCTGTTGCCCAGGCAAGACTGCCATGGCATCAGCCTAGCTCACAGCAACCTCAAACTCCTGGGCTCAAGCAATCCTCCTGCCTCAGCCTCCTGAGTAGCTGGGACTACAGGCATGTGCCACCATGCCCGGCTAATTTTTTCTATATATATTTTAGTTGTTCATATAGTTTATTTCTATTTTTAGTAGAGATGAGGTCTCGCTCTTACTCAGGCTGGTCTCGAACTCCCACCTCAATCCACCCACCTCAGCCTCCCAGAGTGAGTATTTTTGAAATGTATGATACATGGGTTTTTTATGTTCAGTATTCTGTGCATTAGTGTACTAAATCTTACTATTTCTGTCTAAATTAAAATTTGTGCCCTTTGATCAATATCTCCCTTTTTCCTATCCACCTCTCCCCCCAGCCTCTGATAACCACCATTCTACTCTCTATTTCTATGAGTTCTTTTAAATTTTATATATAAATGAGATCATACTGTATTTGTTTTTCTGTGCCTGGCTTATTTCACTTAGCATAATGTCCTCTAGATTCATCCACGTTGTCACAAGTGACATGATTTTATTCTTTTTAAAGGCTGAATAGTATCCCATTGTGTACATACACATTTTCTTTATCCATTCATCCAATGATGGATACCTAAGTTGTTTCCATATCTTAGCTGTTGTGAATAATGCTTCAATAAACATGGGAGTGCAAATATCTCTTAAGCATACTGATTTCAATTCTCTTGGATATATACTCAGAAATGAGATTGCTGAATTATATGATAATTCTACATTTAGTTTTCTAAGGAACTTCCATACTGTTTCCCATAATGGCTCTATTAATTTATATTTCCACTAATAAGGTAAAAACTTTCCTATTTCTCTATATCCTCACCAACACTTGTTACCTTTAATCTTTTTGATAACAGACATTCTAATAGGTGTGAAGTGATAACTCATGGTGGTTTTAGTTTGCAGTTCCTTGATGATAATTGGTGATGAGCATGTTTTCATTATCTGTTGATCATCTATATGACTTCTTTTGAGAAATGCCTGATTAGGTTGTTGCCCATTTTTTAATTGAGTTGTTTGTTTTATTGATATTGAGTTAAGTTCCTCATCTGTTTTGGATATTAGCCCCTTATCATATTTATGGTTTGAAATTTTTCCTTCTATTCCATAGGATATTTCTGTTGATGATCTTGCTTGTAGTCCCATGAGATTCCTGAACCTGTATCTCAATATCTCTCTCAATATTTGAGAAGTTTACAAACAATATTTCTTTAAATAAGCTTTCTGCCCTTTTCTTACTCTCTTCTCTTTCTGGTGCTCCCATAATTCACATATTTATACATTTGATGGTATCACATACGTCCTGTATACTTTTCACTCTGTTTAGTTTTTTCCTTTTTGTTTCTCTAATTGAATAATTTTAAATGACCATTCTTGGAGCTTAGTAATAATTTCTTCTACATGCTCAAGACTGCTGTTGAGCTCTCTTTTGAGTTCAGTAGCTTTTTGATGTTTTTGTTGTTGTTGTTGTTTGTTTTTTCCAGGATACCATGTTGCATTTATGAGTTTCAGTCATTGTGTCCTGTCATTGTTTTCTTCAGTTAAACAATTTCTGTTTGGTTCCTTTTTATGGTTTCCATTTCTTTATTAAACTTCTCATTTTGTTCATTCATTGTTTTCCTAATTTCATTTAGTTGTCTATCTGTATTTTCTTTCATATCATTGAGCTTCTTTAAGATAGTCATTTTGAATTCTTTTTTATGAAATTTGTGTATTTTCATTTCTTTGGGGCCAGTTATTAGAGTTTTATTAGTTTCCTTTGGTGGCATCATGTTTGACTGACTCTTTCTTATCTATGTAACTGCATGTTGATATCTGTGCATTTGAAGGAGCAAACCCCTCTTTGAGTCTTTATGTACTGGTTTCAGCAAGTTTAACTTTTCTTCTGTTAGATCTCTAGGCTGGTGGGATTGCTTCTGGGGCTGCAGTTGAGTAGAGTTGGATCTGAGTCTCATGGCTGATATGGGGTCTGTAGTGGAGACTAAAGTTGGTGGGCTTGTTACCAGGGCTTTAGTGATCATTAGTTCTATCTGACCCTTGGGTGGACTGGCCTATCTTCAGGACCTTGGTCTGTGGGGCTGGTCCTTGGATACTTTAGGGTTTGCAAATTATGGTCTTGTTACCAGGTGTGCTTTTGGGAATGGCTTCCTCTGGGTCTCCAGCAGGGCTCCCATTAGATCCCTGGATTTGTCCCAGGGCTGGCTGTACTGCCCTGATTTGTGGCTGAGTTGTGCTGAAACTGAGACACAAGGTTGTTTCAGGGTCTATAGCCAAGACTAAGATCTTTAGCATTGTCTCCAGAGTCACAGATAGGTGTATCTCTGAATGGTATCCTGGGCAAGCAGGCCTGCTCTCAGACAACAGCCAGGGTCAAGGTGTCATCCTCCAAGGGCACTGTTGGACTTAGCTCTCTCCAGGTCCCCAGATAGGTAGAGCTCCTCTCAGCTCACAGATGACAGGTGACAGGACTGAGAACTTGGGCCATTTGAGAATTCACTGTGGGATAGAAATTCACAGTCCTGCACAGAGACTCAGAAGGGCCTGTCTTCTGGAACATTCCCAGCTAGACAGAGCTGCTCCCAGACCACAGTTAGTGTGGAGCTGATAGCAAACTTCAGGGCTAGTTCAGAATCTGCTGTGGGATTGCTGTTGGCAAGCTCAACCTGGTAGCATGGATGGACAAGATTCCCAACAGATCCCTATGGGGCAGGCTTGTTTGTAAATCATAGCTGAGAGGAGCTGGAGCTGAGATTCAGGATCCCTTCAGGATCTGCTATGTGACAGAGGCTGGCAAGCTTGTCCAAGTGGCACAGATGGATGAGTGTCCCTGAGTCCTTGTGTGAGCAGTACTAGACTGAGGCCACAGCTAAGGGAGGTTGGAGCTGAGTTATACAATAATTTTCAGGTCTACTGTGAAGAATGATGTTTGCTTTTTTATCTTCTTAGTTTACTATTTTTTTTCACAGTACATAAGAGCTATAATTACTTGGCAATAAGGATGCCTTCTGGGAACTAGATTAGGAAATCAACCTGGAATGGAATAGAATTGAGATAGCAAAGTCATCTTCTAGGAAGAAATAGTTTCTATGTTGCAAATGACATAATAGTGTAATAGCATTGCATTTTACTTTTCTGAGTATAACTACTTGTAAAGGGGAGAGAAAGAGAAAGAAAACAGGAGTAATTCCTATATTTGACCCTTTATTTTGCCCCAAGGTAAAAAACCACAGCAAAATGCAAAGATAAGTAAAATAAATTAATTTTGGATTTTGAGCCACTAGAGCCCAGATCTGAGCAATTCCATCATGATTTCAGTGATTTTCAGAGTAATTTTGGCTATCACTCTTGCCTAAACAATTGATTTTAGAATCTAGTCCCTGTGTTAGATGTGATCTCATTGTAAATTTTTGTGTTAATTACACCATCTAACAAAATGATGTGACATTCAAAGTGTGATGGGACAACCACGGAAATGAAAATACAAGGAGAATCAGATTGTTGTTGTTGTTTTCCCTGTCATTTATTAATAAGGATGGAGGAAACAGGATGTAAGACAATTTGTCCCTGCCAGAAATCAGGTTATTATAAATGGATTCCCTTTACAAAGGAAATTTCTATAAATAGAAGTCATGAGGTTTTGTCATAAAATATCCAAAGGCTTTGGAAACCCAGTAAACAAGTTATACAGAGCTGTCCTCCAAAGTACCACTATAGTCCTTGAAAATCTCACATTCACTGTATGTCAGCATTTCCTGGAGTACCTACATGAAGGATAACTTCCAGAAAGTAAAATAAGGAAAGTAAATATTTAGCATCCCTAGCTGCTTTTGAGATTGTCTATATGATTCTACTCAAATTACTGAATACTCTGTAAACATTCTTCTAAAGTATTTTTGTAGAATTATTTAGGAGACTTCTACAGCAAGAATCACTGGCCTGCATTTTAAAGTGACTAACTATAGAAGTCATTTTGCACAACATACATGACCACTTAATTAAAGGACTGTTCAATATAACTGAGGTCTCCTGGGACCTGAATGGTTCTTCTATTCTGTAAATCACTGCTGTTATTTAAGCCACAGCATGGAGAGTGTCTAGGAAAAATATAAAGGTTCTAATGTGAAGCAGACTGGTATTGAAATTCAGTCTCTACCTCATACAAATTGTGCAATCTTAGGCAGTTTGTTTATTCCTCCTTTCAGTTCTTTTATCAGTAAAATGGAGGAAAATATATATGTATATATATTTCATTGTTGTTGCAAAGGTAAAGAACATTTTGTGTGTATAGATTCCCTGTCTTATAACATGTGTTTATTACATGGTAGTTTTCTTGTTTCTTTCCATTAATAAATGTGCATGTATGTATGTATATATGCTTATGATAAATATTCAAGTAAAGAATTTATAATCTCACCAGAACTCACTGGCTATTTTTCAGAGAGACACCACCTTGGCAAATTTATGTGTCCAGCTTTGAGCTTTGAAAGGTCAGAGACATGAGCTTCTCGTGGCCTCAAAGATGAGGTGTCTCAGTTTCACAGTACAGATGCTAACAAAAGTTCAATATAAATTAGACTAGAATAGGTCCTCTGTGTGGTGAAATCTTCCTCCCTGGGAACACTACGTGGGATTATGATGCAAACTTACAGGGATGTTTGGTTATGGAATTATATTAATGCAATGGGACAGGAGTATTTGATTTGAATATTTTATTATTAGTCTCTCATAATTTGTATGGATATCTCCATAGAAATATTATACTTGAGATGGACATCCCCATAATAAGGTTAAATATATTGCTAGGCCGGGGCACTTTTTTCTCTGAAGTGTATGTAAGTGAATTGTGTGACTTTTATTTTTCTAGCTATACTTCAGATTTTTCTTGCTGTATCAACATTTTTTAGGTATATTACCCTCAAGTATTATTATCGCAGGACACCTGTTTTGTCCTTTTGAAGACTTTGTCTATATCATCATATCTTGATTCATTTGATGATTTGTACAGAACCAAGCCTTATTCCAAAAATACTTGAAGCAGCTTTAAAATATGCAGTGGTATATGTGACAGATCACAGCCAAGTATATGAAGAAGTTAGAGCAAATGAAAGTAACTTTAGTTATTATATAGTTATATAAAATCAGAGGTAAGTTTAAGGAACTGAATATGTATATATATATATATGCCATCTAAAGGAAAACCATAAATTCAAACCTGTGATTTTACCAAACAGAGAAAAATGGAAAACTTTATCATTATATAATTCATATTCATAACATACAAAATAATCACTATTGCTTAGAAGTACAGTTACTTCTAGGGCTGGAATTTGGAAACATTTCTCTATTAGAGCAGAAGATGAAAATAGGCTGGTTTTCTCACATAGATCTGTTTGGTTTGATTTTATTGCATGTTGTTTTAGAAACTTTTGAATTAATTATCAATATTTAAACATCGAGAGATTCATATACCGAATTCTGGGTTCCAAATTTCTCTTCACAAATCAAAAGTCAGACACACTGTGCCTGTATGCCTGCACAGAGAGGAACAGCCCTGCCTTTGGACAGGACATGTGTTTTCCTTTGGACCATGGCTCCAATCAGTTCTTGGTGTCAGATGTCATTTATCACCATGCTTGCACTGGTTCCATTTATTTTGTACTTAGCGATTTTCTGCCATTTTACCCAGCCCACTTACCTCCCTTCTGTTTCCAGCTGGTCCCTGCAGACATCTGAGTTGGTACCCCTAAGGAGTAGATCAAATGTATATTCATCAGTCAAGCCTTCAGAAATCTTTCAGAGGAATGGTAAGCCATGAGATACTCTACTTTTGATTTCCTTTGCTAAACCAAAGAGGAAAGCACAGAAAATCCCAAGAAGGCAATAATCTGAAGTTCATTTATGCTTGTTTTGGCATATACTACTTGAGTGTTTTCTGGAAATGCTATCTCTGCCTCCCAAATTATTTTCCTTTCTGTTAATCATGAAATTCAAATGCAAACATCCAAATAATGGAGAGGCAGAGAAGAATGGCCTTTATAATGTGGAGAAATCCATCTGGAATTATTATTTTTTCCAGGATGACTGAAAAATCATGCAATGCTCATATGGATAACTAAAACTTGATCGTATTTAATGAAGTGCTCTACATACTGCTGTTTTAGATTAATAGCAATTATGTAATTGAGTATTTTTACTTGTATTTTTAAAGTAAATATTTTATTTGAAGTATAATATACGTTTAAAAGTGTGCAGGTCATAAGTATACAGCTCAATGAATTTTTACAGGTAAACACATTGATGTCACCTCCATCATGGAGACCCAAAATCGATTTACAGTCTTTTTCTCACTCACTGTTAATAAGCCCAACCTCTGCCCCATCTTGGCACCAAAGATTACCATTCTTCAATTTGAGTGTGAGGGATTAGTTCTGACTAATTTTTAATTTTATATTAATAAAATCATATAGCATATAACTTTATAAGATGTCATTAGTTCAACATTATGTTTGGAGGATTAATTCATGTTTTTATATTACAAATAGCTTGTACCTTTTCATTGTTATATAGTATTCCATTGAATACTATAGAATTCATTTATTTATTTTACTATAGAGGGACATTTGGGTTATTTGCAATTTTGACTATTATCAATTGTGCTTTTGTGAATATGTGTGTGTGTGATCTCTGTTGCATACATTTTTATATTTCTGTTATGTGGAAAGAAATTCTGAGTAATAGGATACTGACACAAAACTTTCTAAAATGGTTGAATCAACTTAAGCTTTCATCAACAATGTATAAAAGTCCCAATTATGACATATCCTCAGCAACACTTACTATTATTCCCCCCAAGAAACTATTGAGATTTTCATTAGGACTTTATTGAATCTAAGAATAAACATGGTAAGAATTGATGGCTTTTAATATTGTGCTTTGTGATTATTTAATATGATATGTTCTTTCATTTATTTAAATCTTATTTATTATTATTTTTTATTTTTATTTTTGAGTGTAGATATTTATTCCTGGCTATTTCATATTTTAATATAATACTACATATTATGTTTTAAGTAAATTTGTTTTCTATTTGTTTTATTTTGATATGTGTAGATATGTATACATAATATATATAACATTTGTAAAAATTATGTTGACTTTGTATCCAGAGTTTAGCTACATGGCTAAACTCTCTCTCTCTTAGCTTGTTGAGGCTGCTATAACAAAATACACAAACTGAGTGGCTTATAAACAGCAGAAATTTATTTCTTGCAGTTAGGAAGGCTGAGAAGTCCAAAATCAAGGCAGATTTGGTGTCTGGTGAGGTCCCATTTCCTGGTTTACAGATGGTGTCTTCTTGCTGAGCCCTCACCTGGTAGAAGGGACAAGGCAGCTCTCTGAGACCTCTTTTATGAGGCCACTAATCCCATTTATGAGGGCTGCACCCTCATGACCTAATCGCCTCCCAAAGGCACTACCTACTGATGCCATCACATTGGGGATTAGGTTTCCAACAAATAATCAGATCACAGCACACTCATTAATTTCAGTAGTTGTTAATATATTCTTTTGGATTTTATATGTTTACAGTTATATTGAATATACATACACACACCAAAAAGATAGTTTTATATCTTCTTTTCAATGTTGAATGGGAGTGATGATAGCAGATGTCTTATGCAGTTCTTGATTACAAAAGGAAAACTGTCAAAATTAAGAATGATGTGTGCTGTAGGATTGTTGTATATAACCTTTACCAGAATAAGGCAGTTATCTTCTGTTAATAGCTGGTCAACAGGTTTGATTCTGGTAAACGTTATATCATTTTTTTGTATCTGTACATGATGATGGTTTTTAACCTTTTATTTCAGCTAATATAATAAAATACACTTATATATTTTTTAAACCACTCTTACATTGTAATTCCATATTGCCTGTTATCTCCTTTTAGAGAACTCTATATTGTATTACATATTTTACAGCCATGCTATTAGGTACATATAAATTTGGAATAGCTTTTTTCTTCATAGATGGACTCTTTATCATAACAAAATATTTATTTTTGTTTGAACCAAATTCTATTTGTAATTATTTTAATTACTGGTAAATAGCTTTTTATTTTATTATTTATCCTTATACTTCCAAATGTCATGGGTTTTTACCTACTTTCCTCAGATTTAATAATTAAACTATGATGTGCTTAGGTGGGCTTTCATTGCATTTATTTTACATTTGTGTGGTAGAATACTTCGAATCTGTGCATGTATGTGTATTGTTTATTTTGAAAACTTTTCAGCCACTATATCTTTCAATAATGTTTTTGTCTTATTCTGTTTTTTCTGTCTTTCAGGGATTCTAATTATACATAAGTAAACTATTTTACCATTGTCCGTATGTCTCTCATGCTATTCTACTTTTCCTTCTTCTCCTTGTCCTCCTCTTCCTCTTCTTCCTCTTCTTTCTCTTTCTCCTCTACCTCTTCCTTGCACTCTAGCCAGGATAGTTTCTACTATACTTTCTTCTGGCTCATTAATCCTTTCATTAATTGTTTCTCATCTACTGTAAACTCAGATATTGAGTTCTTAATTTATATTATTTATTTTTTTCAATTCTAGAATCCTCATTGATTATTTTATTGGTTACACTTCTCTAATTTAATTCTCCTACTATCACTTATTGTATATTTTAGCCCAAATTATATTTGTTCTCCTATGTATACATTTTAAATTTTTGAACAGTTTTATTAAGTTATAAGTAATATACAACAAATTGCAACAGCAAATATTAAAAGCATAAAATATAACTAAAGTATGCCAAAGAACACAATTTAGCATGTACATATATCTGTAAAAACATCATAATCAAGACAATTAGCATATTAATGAGATATTAAAGTTACTGAGGCAAACACTGACATGCTTTCTACCACTATAGATTGGTTTCCATATTCTAAAATTTTATAAAAATGGAATCATGCATTGTGTACTGTTTTTGTCTTTATTGATGAATAGTATTACACTGTAAGGATATATAAAGTTTGTTTATTCATTCACCATTTGATTATCATTTAGGTTGTTTCCCATTTGGGGCTATTGAAAATAATGCTAGTATAAACATTTACATAGTTTTACTTCTTTTTTTAAAAAAAAATTAACACTGTATTCCTTTTCTCTTGCATAAATATCTAGGAGCTAAATGGCCTGATCATATGGTAGATGTATGCATACTATTGTAAGAAACTGCTAAATTATTTTCCAAAGAGATTGTACCATTTTCATTACATTCTCATCTGCAGTATATTAGAGCTCCAGTTGTTCCACATCCTTGCAAACTCTTGGTATGGTTAGTTTTTTAAATATTAGCCAGTCTAATAGCTGTTTGCTTTTAATTTGCAATTGCCTAAATACTAATAATGTTTGGTATCTTCTCATGTGCTTATTTGCCATCTGTATATCTTTTTTGGTGGAGTCCCAGTTCCAATATTTTGCCTGGTTTTTATTTGAAAAATGATTAGAACTAAAATAAGTGAGCTTGCGAAGCCTGCATAATGCAAGGTTAACATACAACATTTATTTCTACAGACTAACAGTACACAGAGTTAAAATTTAAAAAAATAAAAAACAAACAAGGCCACATGTAATATCATCATAAAATATGAAATACTTAAGGGTAAACCTGATAAAAGATGTGCAAGATTTATACACTAAGAACTGCAAAATATTAATCATAGAAAATAAAATAAAATAACTAAATCAATGGAGAAATATACCTTGTTCATGACTCGAAAGACTCAATCTTGTCAAGATGTCAGTTCTCCTCTAAATAGATGTATAGATTAATGCATTCTCAACCAAAATGCCAGCAAGCTTTTTTTTGTTTGTTTCAAAAATTAACTAGCTGATTCTAAACTTCATGTGAAAATGCACAGAGCCTAGACAGCCAAAATAACTTTGAAAAATAAGGGCAAATTGGGAAGACTAATATATCTTATTTCAAAACTTATAAAGCATGTGTTTTTGATGTAAAGCTTGACAAACAGGTCAATGGAACAAACATCAACATACATGGACAACTGATTTTTCACAAAAGTGCAAAGGTAATTAGTGCAGAAAGATTTGTCTTTTCAAATGGTCTTGAAATATATGAAAAAAAAAATGAGCTTTTATCCATATCTCAATATATAAAAATTACTCAAATTAAATAACAGATTTAAATATCAAACCTAAATCTATAAAGCTTCTAGAAGTGAATATAGGAGAAAATCTTTGTGATCAAGGGTTAGGCAAAGATTTCTTAAATCATACATCAAAAATGCAGCACATAAAATAATAAATTTGTAAGTCGGATTTCAATCTTATAGTATTTTATTCTTTGAAAGATACTGTTATGATAATGAAAAGACAAGCCACTATTAGTACTAAATATTTGCAAATCACATCTAATAAAAACTTGGATCTAGAGTCTATTAAAATCTCTCAAAATTTAAAAAAATCGTTTGTTTTGTTATAACTCTAATATCTGGATCATTTATGGGTTGTATTAATATTTCAGTTGTCTGTCTCTTGGTTTTTGTTCATCTGGTCTTGCTCACTATTATATTTGAGAATTTTTATGGAATTTGAGACATTGTATTTATAAAGTTGCAGTGACTCTGTGCGATATTCTCTTCCTTAAGAAAAAATTTATTTTTGTTTGACAGGCAGTTACAGTAGAAATAGACAACACAAAATCAGTTAAGAATAGTCACAGTTAAAAGTCTGGAATGCTAATCAAGTCACCTCATTCTTGGTTGGCCCTGAACTCTAATTATTTTCCACTTTCGTGACATGAGACTATCACAAACCCTATTTATATGTTTATCTTTTAGCCTGCCAATGGGCTTCTAGCCCTATCATCATGTGCTAGTTAAAAATCAATGATTATATCAAATTCAAAAGTTTTAAAGGGGTCTGGACTTACCTAAATACATTCTTTTTCCCTCTGAGATACTAGTCTTTCAAATTTTGCATGTGTTAACTCCTGCTCTGATACCTTCAAATAGCTATTTTGTACAATTAATTTTATATATCCTTTATAGTTGTTGACAACAATGATATTGGTCTGATAGAAGCTACTCTGTCATTTCCAGAAATGGATTTTTTCCTCCTAGTTTATTTAATAATATAAAGCCATTAAATATAGGACAGGAAATGCCATATAATTCTCTCCAAGAAGTTCTGAGCAATTCATAGAGTTCATATCATAAATCTTTACCATATTCTTGTGAACACTGGTGACTCATTAACTAGGTCACCCAACAAACCTATCAGACGTCCAGAAATAGAAGCTGAATATTCAGCTCTATCCCAGAGCTACATAGACTATGGATGGCTGATATAAAAATTAATCCTGATTCAGGAAGCACTAAGTAAGACTATCAGTGACCTCTCTGTTATTTCTTCAGTCCCATATCCTTCATAAAGGAAGGAAAGGAAGAAATGAAAAAATTTTGGTCCCAGGTTTTCAATAAGACTGGTAATGTGTTATTTTTAAAATAATATTCTTTCTAATTTTTTTTCTTTTTATTATAGTAACAGTCAAAGAGCAAAAAGATATCTGATTTCTGATTATACTTACCAGAAACTTGGATGAAATGACAACTCAATACTATGGTCTGTAGGCCTGTGTTAAAATGAGGCAGGAGCCAATATCTAATTTCAACATCTCACTAAATGTTGTCCATTCAGTTATCCATTCTATAATTATTTATTTAATATATACTATGGGATGACTTTTCTCTGTGCTAGATGCACAGTGGTATATAAAACACAGAAGTCCCCAAACACATAAAACATGCATTCTTGTAGAGAAAAGACATAATACATCAATATATATATATATATATATATATATATATATATGTCAAGAACTAATAAATGTTATGGGAAAAAAAGCAGTACAGGATATAGAGAAGATCAGAAATACTATTTTATTATTTTTTTTAATTTTTTAAAATAATTTTTAAAGAGCTTTATTCTGAGCTGAGTATGCGTGACCATGACCCAGAGCACATGTTTTCAAGAGGTTCTGAGAAAATGTGCCCACAGTAGTAGAGTTGCAGTTTGGTTTTATAAATTCATGGAAACTGGAATCACAAGTAAGATTATATGTCTGTACATGGAAGGCATACATTGGTTTGGCCCCAAAAGGCAGGACATCTAGAAGGGTAGGAGCTTACCCTGGAAAATATTTTTTACCTAAATCAGGAAGAAATACTATTTTATTTAATACTGTTCTTTTATTAATTTTTTTGTCAGTTTTCTCAGTGGAAGATGTTGGGTATATTGTAAGGCAATTTATTGACTGAAGACATAGGAAGTAGGATATAGCTGAGGAAAGTTACTTTACAAAGGATTCTAATTAACATACTGGCTGTATATAAATAAGCCCAACATCTTCCACTGGGAATACTATTTTAAATAGGGTGTCCAGGGAAGGCCTTTCTAAAAAAGTAACTTGTGAACAGAGGCCTTCATGAAGTTAGGGTTGTGGAAGAAACCTGTAAGTTTCTGTGGAAGTGCATTCCAGGCAGAGGGAAGAGGAAGTAGGAAGACACTAAAACAGGAAGTTTCCCAGAATGCTTGAGGGAGAACAAGCAAGGTTATGATCGGAGGGTACTGAGTGAAGATGAGGGGTTCGACATGAGGTAGGATAGAGCGTGAAATGCAGGGTCAAGTATGGACTCATAGGCCACAGTAAGGGATTGAAGGAGGAGAACAAAAGGTAGAGGGATAAGGGGAGAAGCAGGGAGTAACTGGGAGGCAGCCATCAAGGTGAGAGATAATTGTGACTTGGACTAAGTTGGGAAGAGAAGAACTGAGAAGTGCAGGGTTTCTGAGTAGATTTCATTGACAGAGTTGTCAGTATTTGCTGATGGGCTGGATGCAGGAAAAAGTGAGAAGTCAAGGATGATTCCAAGATTTCTGGAAAAGCAAATGGTTGAGTGGTGGTGCCTGATACTCAGAGGAGGAACACTGGCAGAAGGGCAGATTTGGGGAAGAAGATCATGACCACTGTATCTCAGATACTTCGTTGGCTTTGAATTCATTAATATACAGGGCAGCTGAGCAAAATTGATTTGCTTCTCTGTCCTGTGCCCTTTCATCCCTAAGAACCTGAGTAACCTGTAAGATCAAGTAGATAACTAGTAGGATCTATTAAATCAAAAAGAAAATGAAAAAGGCAGATCACTGGATGAGGAAGCCAAGGATACCTTGAGCCAAGGGGAAAATTTAAGCTTAATTGAAATCAAAAGTTGTTATGATGTATTATGAGATAAATATTTCAAATTGGTCACTCAGTTTTTTTTTTTTCTGTAGGCTCAATATCTGCTTTCGAAAAGTGTAAATAGCCTCTTCATTCATTCTCATGTTCATATACTTTTCTTAACCTCCTCATCTCCGTAAAGCTTATAGGGCCAGATGCTGAGAAAACAAATGAGAATAAATGTAAGGTTATTGTTTAATTTCCATTTTTTAATTCTTTTGCATAAAACCAAATGTTGGAATAGCCCATGTGTAGATAATCATGACAATTTTTCTACTGCATATTTATTATTCCTACAGTGGTTGGATCTCTATTGTCGGCCATTATCATGATGCCAGACGGTCATAGGCAAACCAGCAAGGATGCCAAGACTCCTAGAGGTTATCACCAATCCCACAAGATGATACTCAATAGCAATGTACTCTCGTTTCCACTCTTTTCCCTTGTCCACTGCTTCAGGGAACATAACTCTAGAGATCTACCAGAGAGGGGGAAAAAAGCTATTGAAAACGTGTATATTTAACCATAGTTTCCATGTTGCATCTTCAGAAAAAGTACTGCATTTTCACCTTCCTGGTAGTTCATTGTGAAGATGTTCTCTAAATATATTGAGTCCTGTATGCAGCTCATAGGCTAAAAATATGAAAATTTTAATAGCTTTCCATGCATTCTTGAACATGAGCATGCTACACACTTTGATTTCCTTGTAAGAGCTTCAAGCTCTGAGCAATAATCTTCCATCTAATTTACATTTTTATAATGTGTCACAGAGAGGAAAACATTCTCCCTCAACCTTACATACCTTTCTCTTCTGTATTGTTTTTTGTGTTTTTTTTGTACTGAATAAAGATCTACAGACTTCATGAAATAATTGGGACCAAAAGGAAGAACCTATACTATTTCTATAAAACACCTGATTTTACCACCTGAGAATTGTGAGGCATACTTCTATCACAGAATTTCCTATGTTGGGTCAGAAATATCCCTTAACCTTGCTCATTCATTCTGATAACCTAATGAACATGAAAGTATTTTAGATACATATGTTCATATTGGCCACATTTTCCATATATGTACTGTTCTTTTGTAGGTATAAACAGCACCATAAGGTCCCTTAAAAAGAATTACCAATCTCCATTTGCCCTTAAAAATTGACGGCATTTTTATTCTCTATTTTTACTAAATATTTGTAAGTCCTTTCAATAGTGCATCTGGAAATATAAACTATATCTCAAAGGTACACAATAGTTTAAATTTTAAAAAATGTAAAATGATTTTAATTCCAGTTGTTACATTTATAGTTACAGAAGAATTAAATAGTCTTGAAAAACAATGTGGTCATTAACAGAGTGATGAAAGATAAATCTCAAAATATAGGATAAGCCTAGATTATTTAAGATCCTAATCAATACTGATAAAACTGTCAAGTTATTTTAAAAAGTACAAAGTCATAAAATCAAAAAAGATTAAGTTTAAACAACACATATTTCCTGGGGACCACAGGAGACTTCTGCCTCAACAAGCCAGGCCTTGGTCATTTGTGTGGTTGACAATGTGTCCTTCCTCTGTCTTCCTCAGTACCTGGAAAGATTCAATAAGAAAGGGCTGTACAGCAAATCTGAAGGTCTTTGTCTTCCAAATAAACTAGAACAGAAAGATGAAGAGAAATTGTGAGACTTTATATATATATATATATATATATATATATATATATATATATATATGAAATATGAATTTTGAGAAGGTAATGAAATAAATTTATTCTCACTATGTTGTAATATTCCTGTTAAAGATTTAGAAGTGCCCTGAGAAAGAAAAAGTTAAATCATCTTGATCTCTGAAAGAATATGCAGTACTATACAGTCGTCCACTTAGACTGGGTGATAGGCCACTTGTTTTCTCTGCTCTTAAGAAAGAGGTGGTTGCTAAGTCTGCTCAGATATCTGAGACATTTAAAGAAGAGACTTTACTAACAAGGTATTAAGTGTGGCAATACCTAATTATCATTTAATGACCGGGAAATAAAGAGATATATTTGAAATTCTCTTCCAACTGATATCTACTTTGTATTTTTAATCTTTTATGTATTGCTTTGTAAAATAGAATGTATTAATTAATTTAGTGTCTCCCAAGGAAAAGGGAATCTCTCCTGATAATTGACCAAAAGTTCCTATAAAAATAGTGTGTTACTGCCTTTGTGATGTTTTTGTTCTGTTTTGTTTTACTACTACAAACCTTCTTACTAACAGCACACCTAAGAAAGATATCAGGATGATATAAGAGCCATATGTACTAATTTACAAAGATAGACTAATTAAGAATTATAAGATCAAATTTGGAGGCTATGCTGACAATTTGACTCCATGTGATTTCCTATCAAAGATTTCAACTTTAATAGAAATAGATATCATTTAAAAAACTAATTAAGGCAACATTATGAAGAATATAGCTGCCAGTTCACCATAGGTCTATCATGTTCATTTTTCTTTTATTCACTAGAATCTTAGCATTGACAAGTTAGATTGTTTATACTGCAATTACATGTATACTTTTTTTCCTCACAAAGTTCTCAGTGATATGATCTGGCCATCGGTAAAATTTAAGTATTTCCCAATGTAGTCATTAACTTGATAAGTGCATTGAAAAAGAACAAATACAAGGATTGGCACAAGTATGAACCAAAAAATTACTATATTAACCACAAGAGTATTGAAAATGAGATCACTGGGTCATGTTTTAACATTTTGAGGGACATAGCTGATGGGAAATCTACATTCTCATTTTTGGGTGCACAAGCTATGAGGGACTAGCTTTGACACAAAATTTATGGTTTTGAAGCCTGACTCTTAAAAAAAATAAATTGCCACTTCACAATATATTCAGAAAGTCAGCTCACTTGACACTTCCTCTCTTATATCTGAAGGGTATGTGAGTGGGACTAGCCTTCTTTCCATGGGGAATTCATCCCCAAAGCTGTTGCCTTCCAGTGTCTTCTTCCCATATTAAAAGTTATCCTTGTGATCCATTTTTTATCTAAATTCAGCACCCCTTAACATTGGGCCCCACCATAAAAATGAAGATGTGGACTCAGGATGAGATCCAAGCATGGCTGAAGTCGCTGAATGTGAGCCCTAGGAGATCTTCCCTCATTCTCAAGCAAGGTCCCTTCATTTCTGAAAAAATAAAAGGTAAATATTAGATGAAACACAAACCTGCTCTTCCAGAAAGACAGTTAGCACTCCCTCTCACCTCCAGTTTTTACAGTTCTCTTCCTTCAACCAATGTTAATTTATTTGTCTTCTGCCAAAATATGATGTCTTTGCAGTGGTCTAATTAATCTCTCAGAAAATGATGGATTTTCTCCTCTTATTTGATGGCATTGATCCCTCTATCTGACAGTTTTACTGTTCAGAAGCATTTTAGTTTTTCTTTTATCAGTTTACCTTAGTCTCAGTTTTCTCTCTGAGATCTTCTTTTCTTCAGTTGTGGGAAGTCATCGTTTTGGACATTCTACTGTATTACTTTCCTACAGCCTCCTGTAAAATCACTCTCTCCTTGGAAGATGCAGAGGGTGCAAATAATGTAAGGAAAGTATGAGAGGTCCCATGCTGTTATGAATTGTCTATTTGAACAAATTGGCAAGGTTAAAATTCTCATTTTATAGAGGAATAACTAAAAATTCCAAGATATTGCATAGCTTACTCAAAAAAAGTGAAAAAAAAAGAATAGGTAGGTGGCTAAGCTTCAGTTTTAAGCTGAGTCTGAATTCTAAGCCTACAGTCTATCACATTCTCTTGTGATTTTGAGTTCTCTATGAACTCTATAATGTCATCTCACTAAAGGCTGGCAATTGGGTCTGAGAACAAAAGTAACAAAAACTTTATCATCTCTCAGCTTTGAATAGGACTGGTTCTACACTTGGCAAGATCACCCTACAAACTCTAATTTGAAAGTCAGCGAAGGCATCCTTGAGGTATCTTAGTGTCTTTTCTCTCCCACAGACCCTCCTATTTGGAAACAGACATATGACTCTATTCACCCATAGAAGTGGTCTGTAACCCAATCTGATAATATCCCATCTCCCTAGCCATGATGGTTGGTTCCTGATGGGCTCTTGAGCCAAGCCAAGGTGATTAGAACCCTACTTTGAGACATTTTTACTGGAATGTTGGACGATCACCTCTCTTGAATCATGGAATTCCTGCTGGCCATGTTCCCTGGTCTGTGGTAAAAGCCCTTTAGATTTAATAGCAATGCATATCATTTTAAAAGCAATAAAGGCAGCATGAAGGAGAATGTAGCTGCCAGTTCACCAGGGGAATACAGCAGAGGTGAGGAAGTGGGAGAGAGGAAGCCAGGGAAAGAACAATAGGAGAAAGAAAAAGAGAGAAAACGAGCAAACAAGTTTGATTTCCTGGATTTAGCTGTCCCTGAAGTTCCGTCCCTACACTTTTTTCATTATATCAGCCAAAATAGTTTGATTGAGTTTCTGATATGTTATTTTTTTGTATCCAAAGATTTCTAACATACTACCCCAAATTAATTATGCCATGATAAGACTTATATTCTTATCACTAGTCACCTTTCTGGTGAAGGCACTGGAAGCTAAGGTAAAATGCAAATATGTCTCACATCTCTTAAAAAGGATCAAACATGAATTCATCATGGCATGGTGGCCTGTCTCTAAGCACACTATAAAAAACAATTATCTTAGCATATGGCACCTAGGCTGTGATACAGCCTCTGCTGGCAATTATCTGTGTTACTCTGGGCATGCAATGTCTGTGCTTCAATTTCCCTATTTATAAAATGAAAGAAACTGTCTTAAATCAACTTTAGCATCCCTTCCAGTTCTGAAGTCCTATTACTCTGTAATATGGAATGCTTCTCAGATTAGCTTCAGTCACCTAATAAAGCTTCAAAAATGTCACAAAAGGGGTGACATGAGAAATAAGAGGACAGTCACAGAGATCAGACTAAGCCATAGGTTGGTATCAACTTTGCGAGCACAGACAGCCTGGTTTCCTTGCTGCCCTGAGGACAGCACTGGCACCACAGATGGGGAGGACCAGAGAGAGAAGATGAAGGAGCTCCTGGGGGGGGGTTGCCCTATAAACTCTCTGGTGTGGGATATTCCCAATTCTCTGCGGCTATGGAGTTGAAGGTAACTATAAGACAGTTTGGGTCATATGTTTTGACTTACTTGTGTGAGATAATGATTTTCTAATTTTCACTGAAACTTACCTATGAAGAGCATTGGTTTTACCCCAGTGACCACAAATTATATTTTCTCAAATGCAAAAACTAATACAGGTATAGCATAATCATTCTTTGTGTAGTAAGTGCATGGAAGTGTATTCTTATCCTCTTGACAATTCATATTTTAAGAAAGTAACATACACACTTCAATGTGGGATGGTTTTGATAATACATTATATTTTATTAAGTACTTTCATTCTCACAATAGCACACTCCAAATCAGGTACTTTGGAAATGATGACACGTGGCTGGGTGAAAAGTTTTCAGCACAGTGAAGTGAAAATATTACTGACTTTGGAGTCAAACAGATTTGATCCTTAGTTCTATCACCTATTATCTTGTAAGGTTGCACAAGGTCTTAGCAACTCTAAACCTATTTTCTCATATGTAATGTGTATTACAATTCCTACCATGGAGGGCTGCTGTGAGCATTAACTCAGTTGACTTATGCAAAGAAACTGGCACACAATAAGTGCTCAAATATGTTAATTTCCTTCCAAATAGTCAAATGTGGCTTAATGTACAAAGCACACTACTGAGTTATTTTTCTTATTTTTATTAAGTTGATTTCATGCTTTTTAAATTTTATTTTAATTCAGCTTAGAAAAATGTTTATGGCATTCCTATCTTCACTTAATTCTTGATGCCAGTCATATTCTTAAGTTGTTCTCCAGATTTTAGGAATAGTATTAGTAACAAAGCATGTACAAGCTCCCAAATCAAGCCTTCAGATGGATGCTTCCTCTGATTTACTTTTAATTGAAATATTTCCTAGTCTTCTAGGACACTCAAGAGAAACAAAGGCTCAGGATGATTCTGCATTTTTTTTGTATTGGTGAAATTCTAGTTATTAAGGTGCATTGGGCATTGGTTCTTTCCACTGTTTAGGAAAGAAACAGAGATGATCACATCAAAACGCTATTATCTTAATTTAACAGGATGGAAAACTGGTAAAAGTCTAAAAGAGTTGGACTGGTTACTTTTGAAAAGAAATAATTAATGTACTTCTAAAACAATCTTTGAATTATGTTGTGGTTTAATTTAAGTTTGATATTGATCAGGGGTTTTGTTCTTTTTAACCAAGCACAGAAATAGAGAGCAACTGTTATTATATCAAAGAGAATTTAGAGCTTGATATTTACAGACATTTATGACAGTGAGAGTTATTAATTCTGAATCAGACAATTACAGAAATCATAGAAATTCATATTTGTTTTGTGCTTCCATTTTCAGAACACTCTCACACAAATTCTTATATAATTCTAACAACAGATTTGTGAAATTGGTATTATTTTTCCCGTCTTAAAATGTGGAAACCAAGGCTTGGTAGAGATTTGAATTCAGATTAGAATTCTGGATCCAAATCCAGTTAGGAATTTGGGGGGCCTGAGGGAGATGGCAGCTTAAACACCTCCTGGCTACCCTCTACTTCAATTTCATCCCATATGAGCTAATTATCTATTTAGCACCTGTGGCTTACAAGGTAGGTGCCCTAGTCACTTGCTACTCAAAGTAGGTTACCAGCAAAGGCTTTACCTAGTAGCCTGTGATAAATGGAAAATCTTAGGACCCACTTCAACCTAGGAATCAGAACTTGCATTATTACAAGATCCCTTACAAGATTTGCTTGGAAATTAAAGTTTTAGAAGCTTGCCTTAGACAGCGAAACTGAGGCCACAGGTATTGGGGAGCTTGGAGACAGCACTGGAATGTCCCAGGACAAGCAATAGAAACTTGCTCATCCTGAGATGTGCTTAACCCTGAAGATTCTTGAGATTTGGAGGAGCTTGGCCCCAGGGAGTTGAGGAGAAACAGAAAAGATAAACTAATTCTTCTCTACCTAGAGTTCTAAGAGCTTGAGACAACATGGATACATAAGATACACATGGTATTTTGACAGGATGCTCAAAGCCTGGCTGCTGGCATTCTGCTGTCCCCCAAGGTAGAAACTATAGTGCCTTCCATTATTTGTGGAACTGCCTCCACCTACAATACTCCATCAGCTGAGCATGAGCTCCTGTGAATGGCCAAAGAAAATGATTTGCCTTAGAGACTTTCTGGCCCTCCATCTCATGAAGCCCAGGAGTCAGATACACTCAAAACAGGCCTCAAATGAAATAGAGATGAGTGTGTTCAGAATCATACAAGATGTATTAGGAAAAGAAATGGCAAGGTGAACAAAAAAATAAGATGGACATTTTAGTGCTTTCATAGACAAATCAATATCATATTATACTCTGAAAGTGAGATAGGAACATTTTGAACAGTATTATTAATTTATGAACTGATTTTTACAGAACCTAGTGGTAACATCCCAAAATCTGATGTCTCCTTCACTGTAAATGGATCGACCTCTGCTTACTATTTTGGCTTATGCATTAGTGATTTTATGGCAAAGTTATTGCTTTTGGTAATCATCATTACTTGCGTAAATGAAACTCTGATTATCACTGTTATAGAATTTATCATCCATTTGCTACCCAATCACTACAACTCCAAATGTGTGTTACTATCTAATGGTATCAGTCTATATTGACATATATAAATTGGATTAAGGACATGATTCAAAATCATGTGAAATTTTCCTTAATTCTCTTATTCTTCCAAGTGTCTCCTTTCCTACCAGGATGAGAGTAACATATCAGCTTCCAAAGTGGGCCTACAAAATGCACTTGATGTTGTATAGTGGTGAAGTCATCAAAATATACATGATCTTTCCCCATTTGATCCCTGCTAAAGATAAAAACTGATAATTATATTTAAAATAAATCAATTAACAATACTAACATAATGTGCCTTTCCTTTAAAACACATCCATTTTAACAGATTTTAGTGATTTAAGCCAAAAATATTCTTAAGAATTCAGCATCATTTAGGATGAGAGGTAGGAATGTTTGGGATTGTTGGATCTTTAATCCCTCTTCCTATTACACATGTGGGTTGTTTTCTTTTGCATATACAATCAACTCTGACAAGGCAAGCTCTTTTGATTTGCTATTTCATGTAGAACCTGTATCCAACTAAGTAACTTTTTGCTTAATAATGTCTGATACATTCCTGTTTTTTTAAAAAAATCCCACATTATTTTCACATAAGGAAGTAACAAAGTGGTTGAAATGCAATTATCTCACAAAATTGAGATGCTTTATTATAATGTATTTTGTGATTTCTGCTAACCATGTGATAATTTTGGAGAAAATCATAGTATAATACAACTTTTGGAATTACACAGTTTAATCCAATATTGTAAAAATGCACAAAGAATGCATCAACATCTTTGATAAAAGATAGAAACAAATTTAACATCCTGAAATTTTTTATAATTTTGCAAAGCTTTTTCTCTTTTTCTAGTTAGTTATAAGACTTACATTTCTCCACATGTTGTTATTTGAGATAAGAACATCAAAATAGTTTTTAATTTATGGATTTTTTCCTATCATTTTACTTCAAGGGCTTCTGAAGCTTAAGTTGCTGTCTATAACTTTGAGGTCATTGGAATTAATTCCCTGGTCCTTAAAACCATGAACAATCATAGAATTGAATCCATTTTCAATGCAGTCTGTCTTTCTAAACATTTCTCTATGTTCTCTACAATATTGCATCTAAAACGTCCTGCCATGTCACATAGAAAGGGAGAAATTTGGGGGAATGTGAATGATGGCTCCTGAATGCCTGTCACTTGGAGATGAAAGTTCCTCTCTGCAAATACCACTAGCCCAGTCAAATGAAGGAAAGAAAAGCTCAAGCCCCCAACACATTCTATCTGACTCAACTCCTACAACTTGTTCCTAAAAGCAGAAACGAGAGAGTGTAAAACCACAAGAAGGTCAAAGTACACACGTAGAATTCAATAATAGAACTCAATTTTAAATTAAACTAAGAAATTCTATTCTGGGAATTATATGAGTACTTGAATATTTTTTAATGTAAATAACATTGAACCCATGACAGAAATAAGAGTAACAAACCTCGTGCCAGAAGAGGAATTGAGTTAGAATAAGTATACTATTTTCTCTTGTACTTTTCCTCTACCTTATATATGCAAACTGCCTTCTTTCTAGGGGGTAACTTCTAGAAATACCCTTAGAGGATTAGCAGGACTATCCATGCAAAAAAAAAAAAAATAGTAATTTCTCTTAAATATTCAAAGTTGATAAATGCCCTAGGTCATGATGTTTATAGTTGACAGCATTTATGAAAAGATAGAAAGATTGCTAAATTTGTAATTGTTTTTTAATTATTACACTTTCAATATAAATTTATACTTTTTTATGCACCCCTATCAACCCTAGTGCTTTGAGAAGAAGCACACTAAGCTAAATGAGGACAAAAATGAAATATGAATTTGTTACTGCAAAGCTGGATTAGAGAGGTATCAGGGTCTTCTATATTTCTTCCTGATCCTAGGTCTTCAAATCCCCACTCCTCCTGCATGTCTGTCATTTAACCTTCCAGGTTAAGGCCAGGAAGCAGAGGATGCTGAGCTGATGAAGACAACTCTACAGTGTCTGCTATCTGCTTGGAGATGGTGCTCTGGGCTTGGCACACCTGGCACACACAGATTTAGCAATTACAAAGCTAGAAGAGAAAAAAAAATCTGTATGAGTCCCTGGAAAGCTTGCACTCAGTTTCCTAAGAAACAATTATTTTAGCAGAAAGAAAGCCAAGGCCAGGAGGTACTGTGGTTGTGAATCGGCATTCCCCCAAACTTGATTGAGGATCAGAATTACCTGGAGGCATGGCTAAAATATAGGTTACAGCCCTTTCCCTAGAAACTCTGCTTTAGTAGATTTGGGTTGAGACTTGGGAATTTTTAAATTTACAGTTTTACTAATGTCCCAGGTAATTCTTATATCCAGGCACATTGAATCATTACTACACTGATAAAACAAAAAGACCTACCAGTGATAATAGAAAAGGACCCAACACCTGTTCAGTTTCATTTTGGGCAAGATTGTGCAAAACTCTTTATTTTGTGTTATTGTTATCCTCATTTTTACAAATGAAGCAACTGAGGCACAGAGAAATTAAAACAGCCCAAGATGTCACATCAAGGAATCAGCAAAACCAAAATGTAAACTCACTCTCTGTCCAATTTATTCTGTCTTCTAAGTATGCATTTGATTGTGCCATCAGTAATTGCTCTTATGAAATCGCAAAAGAAGGATAATATTTGGTATAAATAATTTTCCTTTTAGTTCGATAGTTTTTAAGGTTTTTGCTTCATAAACACACCTAGATTCTAAAATTGAAAGCTCCTGCAGCCTTAGAATGAAATTCACTAATGTTGAATATAAGCGGAAAGGTCTCATCATGTATATTGGAAAGGTCTCATTGTATATATTGAAAATCCCATCATCCATTTCCATGCTGAGCTGAAACTGAGTGATTTTCTTGCTGGCAGGCCATTTATCACTTCCCACCAGCCATCAATAATTGATTAGGGAGATTGGATTCAGCACATTGCAAATCAGCCCGTTTTATCAACTGTGTGGAATACAGTTTGTGTCAAAATGTGGTAACCCCTGAATCTCTCTGCTTACTCATCTTTGATATATACTGTCTGGGGATTTTTACTTACTCCTTTTGTGTTACAAGGAAAGGAAGAATTGGGTAGAAGGGAACATAACCAGTTGGTTCTGTTTATCCGGATGTCCCTAAAATGATCTGCATTTCACAATATGGATTTTTGTCCTTACCCAAAAACAAAGAGCAGAGGATGCTTTGGGTCAAGAAGCCAAACTCCACAATTTTTTTAGGGAAATCCTCCAGGTCATCTCATATACTCCTAGAAAGGGAGTGCAGATTCTCAGACTGATTTTTTTTTCCTTCAGAAACTGCCACTATCTTCTCTCTCTCCCAACTCTCTATTTCCATAAGCTTCAGTTGCAGAGTAGTGCACAGTCTCTGCAGCTTCTGCGCTAAAGCTAAGTGCACAGGTCATTTGGTTTAAAGGTCCACTGATCATCACAGCAGAGAAACAGGAAATAAAAGTAATAAACACGAGCAAGCCACAATGATTATGTACTCTTAACAACTCCATTTTGTGATGCTTCAGGGTTTTTTGGCCCTAATTTGTTTTTTATAAAAGCGGGACGGGAGGTATGTCTGCTGCTTTTAGTTCTGCAGGCAGGGCTCACCAGAATTCTCTTCTTTTTTGGATTTGTGTCGAGAGAGAGCCCTTCCCTTTTCATGGTGCCTCTGGAGCAAAAGCCTGAAGATTCCATTAACACAGAACAATAGGGACCTCCCTTAGTCTCCAGTGGGCAATCTGCTAATCTGAGGCATTCCCATCAGAGCACGAGGGGGAGAAGGAATGAGAACAGCTAACTTTGAGAGTCTGAGATGGGCCAGACTAGTCTGTTTTAAGTGGAGTGACTGATTAATTCCTTATTGCAGCTCTAGGAATTAGGTACTCTTTTATCTTCTCCAAGTTACAGATGACGCAAAAAAAAGTAAGATAGGTTTTATAACTCAGTCGTATCCGGACCATGAGCAACGTCGGTGTGGACCTAGAGCCTGCCCTGCTCTACCGCTGGGCACTTCTCTGTTGCTTCACTGATCACAGGCTCCACCCACAAAAATTATCAGTGTGTGTGTGTGATGCTGAGTGTTGGGCTGGGGTTGGTGGCTTCTTGAAAACAAGATTTTCAGTCATTTTTCTGTGCTCCTCTGCTCACCCATCCCTCCAGCTTCTCCTCTTTCTTAGAGCGCCTGGGCGGGGCTCGGGCGATCGCTACCAGCACCGATGCCAACCAGGCCAGACCACAGCCAGCCGCAGCCTTTACTAATATCACTTTTTCACGATCTCAGCAAAAAATGATCTGTGTGTATAAATAATATAAAAGAAAGGCTTAGCTCCTTTCAGCATATGCACTTTTAGAAAAATGAAAAAAAACTTTTGAGCTCAAAGATTGCCTGAGGCTTTTTAAATAATTTCTTCCATTCACCCAGAAAGAAAGAGAGACATTATACTATTACATCCCTTTTTGTTCAGTTTTGCTTTTACAGTTTAACCAAGGGCCTAAGCTCCCCCTTGATGCCCTTTTGTAACTGCCAATAATGTTCACAGGACACATAAGTACTCTTCAAAGAGGTAAGGATGCTACTCACTCCTGAACAATTTTGCAGGTATAAATCTTCCCTGGTGTTCTAACTCCAGCATATATATAGACACATGTACGCACACAGGCAAGGAAACTAATGACCAACACTGTGCTTTGATGGAGTCAGGCCTCCCTCCTCACCTTTCTAACAGAAAACTCAAGAAATGTCTGTCTCCTGTACTTTTAAGGAAAGGGGAAAACATTTGATGTTAGAAAAGTAATTTGGGGCATCTGAAAACATGAATAGCAAAGGGAAAAATCAACTATAGTTGTGTCTCTTCATTTAAAAGGTTGAAATGTGTCTGGAAATTCATATAAAATGTAGAAGATAAGTCAGAATTAACAACACATATGAGTTAACTTATGAGCAAAATATAAATATGAAGCAAATTATACCTATAACAGACACAAGTGATACTGGGAAAATTAAATGGGGATCTAGATGAAGCTTAGTCATGGTATTATTCAAGAAACATGATTAAACACTCAATTAATGACTTTCCACTATTTACTGAAGCCAGTACTAACAACTAAGGTTATAGAAGTGAAAGATGTGACATTTTTCCTGAAAGAGAAAATGTCACACACTTGTAAGGGAGGGAAGAAGACAAGAATTAAAAAAAAAAAATCAGTGGCATATGATGGATGAGAGTACACACAAGAGTCTCTAATTTAGTCCAAGAAGAGGAGAGAAAGATTTGCAAGAGAAGAAGACACTTGAGGAGATGTTTTCAAGAAAGAAGTGGGCAAATAAAAAGGAGGGTGGGTCGAGCATTCCAGACAAGGAAAAGCATATGCATAAGTCTAGAGGCACGTGAGAGTAAAGTGCATTTGGAGAAAGCTTCAAATTATTACCTGTAGTTAAATGTAGATTAACCATACAATGCGACAATCGCACTCCAAACTACTTACCAAACTGATTTGAAAACATACACGCATATATTTATAGCAGCTTTATTTGTAATTGCCAAAACTAGATGTAACTCAATGTCTTCCCATCAATGAGTAGATAGACTGTGCTCCATCTCTACAATAGATTACTATTCAGTGATAAAAAGAAGCAAACTATTATTTCACACAACAATACAGACGAATGAATGAAGACACACCAAAAAGACTACATGTTGTATGATTCAATGCATATGACATTCTGGAAAAGAACAAAGTTACAGGGATAGAAACATATTGGTAGTTAATAAGGGTTTGGAAAGGAGACAGCATTCAACTACAGAAGTATAGAGGTGATAAAAAACATACATGATACTGTAGCGGTGAATACATATGCATTTGGCAAACCTGTAGAACTTTAAATTAAGTACAAAGAATAAGCCTTAGATTATGCAAAAAAAAAATCAGTCAAGAGTTAGGGGAATTGCAGGATGGAATACATTGTGACAAAAAGATTTACAGTTTAACTTCACTGAAGAAGTTTCTGACCTAAGTAACTTTGTAAATAGTGCTTTGACTGAAAACTGTAAGGCTAAAGAGACAATGATGAACATGCACATAAACACTATATTCTAGTTGGTAAAGTTACATCTTGTGGGGGTATGAGTTAAAAATTCTGAAACTGCTTTACAAATATACTGGGGTTTAACAGATAAGTAAGTGGATGGTGAATGGCAGTAGGGACGTTTCTCATTGCAGAAGGAAGTTACAGATAAACAAGGGGAAATGGCTAGGAACCATGAAGTACAAGACTGGATTCTGTGACATAGTATGGACTCATGTTTAGTTATATAATATGCATACAGAAGGACAGATATAGAAACAATTACAGATACATATATGCAGATTAGTATGTATACATATATTTCCTACTTCTATCTATTGAGAAAGCCTAGAAGCCATGACACTCGGTAAGAGCATGTGCATGTCTAGATCTTGATTCCTGATACCATTCTTGATTAAAAAGAACCAGAGTTCCTTGGGTTTTAGGCAGGGGCAGGAATATACAAGATCCTCATGGGGCATCTTGTAGTGCCAGAAATTTAGAGAAGTCCTCAAAAATAAAAAGACATAGTTACCAACTTGAAAGAACTCCCAATGGCCAAAGCTAAAGCAATTTGAGGACCAAAATAATGTAGTATTGGATTATAACCCAACATATTGAATAAATATCTAAATATGCTCTCATAAATAAAATATTGAATGGAAGAAATGAATGGATGTAGAAGACATACATCTCACAAACAGAAAATTCCAAATAATTCCTGTAGATTCTCCCTCTCCCCTTCCCCCAAATTGTGGGCTGTACTTTCAAAGAGCAGAGTGTGGAAAAGTAGGTAGAAGGGGTTACTTTACAGTGGAGAAACCTAGCAAATACCATCTTGGCCAGATGATCAAACTTGACATCATCACTTGTAAGCCGTATGAGAATGACGCCAGACCTCTGTGGTCTTCCTCCAAAAATCTACAACCTGAATTTCACCATGTGAAAAACACCAGACAAATTCAAACTGAGAGACATTCTACAAAATATCTGACCACTACTTAAAATTGACAAAGTCATTAAAAACAAGAAAAGTCTGAGAAACTATCACTGTCCAGAGGAGGCTGAGGAGACAGGACAACTAGATGCAATATTGCATTCTTTCTAGATGGGATCCTGGAACAGAAAAAAAGTACATTGGGTAAAAACCAGAGAGTTACAAGTAAATTGTGGACTTGGTTAACTTAGGTAATAGGAATGTAATAGGAGTGTGACAATCTTATTTCCTTATTTGTGACAATTGTACTGTAATAATGTAAGACACTAAAAATTAGGGAAAACTGGGTGAGGAGTACAAAGGAACCCACTCTTCAATTTTTGCAACTTTTCTGGAAATCTGAAATTATTCTAAAATTAAAAGCTAAAAAAATATTGCTTATGATGAGAGTGTGGGATGAGTTACCCACACTCTTATGAAAAGATGTGGAAAATAAGAAGATAGAGAAGGTGGGAGTCAGAGGTCCCTGTAGGGCCCTGAAAGCCATATGAGTTAGGAATTTATTGTGGATTTATAAAAGATTGATGTGAGAAAGAAGACGTGGGATGTCACTCACGTAGTAATCCGAAGGAGAGTCCTCATCCAAATCAGTATTTGTGGAGTCAGACAAGCAGAGGGGACGTAATCTGGTGACTAACTGAGTAGAAGGTGAGGAAAAGGAAACCGCTCAGAAGGATCCCAGATTAATGTTTGAGTGATTTAGAAGGATGTAGTGCCCTTCCCTGAGCCAGGGACCATGAGGAGAAAAATATGGTTGGGGAAAAAGATAAGAAGCATTTCAATTTTTAAAATGTTTTGTTAGAGCTGGCCTGAGAAAGCTAAGAGGACATTTTCAGTTTTCAGAAGGCAAATGGAAAAAACACATCTTTCCTACATTCTGCCTGTGCACCCTCCATTCCGTTCACACACCCAATATCCATGCCTACAATACTCTCTATCTCCTCGCTCTATTAAAATTTGCCCTTAACTAGATATCAAGTTGGAGGGTACCTGATAAATTATTTCACACTAAAGGAAGAAATATCCCAGTGGAGCACTGTTTCCAAATATATCCAACTTTAAACGGTATAAAATAATCAGATAAGAAGGAGGAAGAAGCTGGGAGCAAACGAGATGGAACCTTAGGCTGGTGCTGGTCTCCAGGACAGCTGTGTACCTCCCGTCTGAGGTCCCGATAAGGAGGTCCTCTTGAGGGAGAAACTTAGCCATCACAGTAGCAGTGTGCTGTGAGGGAACCCAAGTGCTGCTCGGAAACAGGAACGCCAGGCAGCAGGAGTCATAGAATGGACAAAATAAAAAGGCCTCAAATAGGTCTGATGAAAGCCACAGAAAAAGAAAACAACTAAACATAATTATGTGTTTAAAAATATTCGGCATGCATTTATCTCACTAATATCTGTTGAGCAACCTGTACATACGTCCCACTCCATTTTAGGAAGTTTGGTAGGACAATGAGTTGGACAGTTCAAGTTCTTTCTCTAATGAGCCTACATTCTAGGGGAATGAAGGAGCTAGCACATAAGTAAATGAAAATGATAATTTCTGGTTTTGAAAGTGCTCTGAAGGAATTATTAGGGTCGTGCTTGAACAGAAACCTGATAGATAAGAATGAAGCACTCATTCAAGTGAAGTAGGCAAAAAGCATCAGTTTATTTTGTTCAACATTTTAGGCAGAAACTTAGCATGATCTCATTTAAGCCTCACAACATATATTACCCCATTAAATCCTCAAAAAAGTAAGTGCTATCATTACTTCCACTTTATATTAATACATTAGGAAACTGGGAGTTAGAAATTAAGTCACTTCCGCACTATTGGGTATAGTTTAAATTGTGTGCCTCAAAATTCATGTGTTGAAGTCCTAACCCCAGTACCTCAGAACGTGACTGCATTTGGAAATAGGGTGACTTTAAAGAACTGACTAAGTTCAAATGAGTCCATTAAGGTGTGCCCGAGTCCAATCTGACTGCTGTCCTTATAAGAAGAGGAAATTTGGAGCACTGTGTACAGTTATCTGAAAAGGTCTCATCTAAACGTGCCGCACGCAGCAAACCTTTCTCTTGAAATCTGCCTTTCTTGGAAAATGAGAAAGAAGCAAAGCAGTGAAGACCACAGGGCCACAGGAAGCTATCAACTTTTCTGTGTAATCAGTTCAGGCAAAGAACACTATTCCCCCCAGCAAGGGCAGCTTCTGCAATTTCAGAAAGCTTAAGGAGCACAAAGTGAGCATCCCTTGGGGGTAGATATAACACTATATTTAGGCCACAGAGCCACCTGAAGGGACGAAAAAAAAAAAAATTGTGCAGACCAAAGCGACATGCTAGCTAATTGCTGGAAGCCCGGGAGAGCAGGCGAGTGGATGCGCTGTTTGAGGTCTGACAAGTGTTTCATAAGGTGAGCTGGTGCTGCGTGTAAAGAAATTGTGATCACCTTGAGAAAGTGCCGCTGCCAAAATGTTCCCATTCTCTGATGATTAACAGGGTTATTATGTATCCCTTTTGTGATTACCCTTGAATATGTGACACAGATCCTTTGTCATCAGTGGAAACGCTGCTTTTACATTCCAGTGAGAACAGAAGAAAGGTTTAATTACTATCCATGGCATCTGCTTATTTGAGTTGTCTTATGAATAATCACGTAGACTGACATATCCAGATGGCCAGGCTATCTGCCTTTTCCTGCCTTTGTCTTCTTTTTCATGATTAAAGCCATTTTGTTTCAGATGCAGAAAAGTCACTTACTGAAAGATGATTGGGGATGTGGCCCCAAATGCATGGGTAGTATGGAAAAATAAATCCCAGAAACAGGAGAGCACACAGTACTCATGCCGATCAGTTGGTGGACATTTGCCTCCATACAGTAGGTTGTTTACAGATAATTAAGTAGTTTTTTGCGTTTGGGCAAAATCCTCCCTCTACCACAACTAGAAACTCTTTTTACCTATGCATGCATCAGAGGTAGGAGGGGTTTAACTTATATGTTGTAAAAGTATATTCGATGAAAAGTATTTTGCAGATAACTCCTCCTATAGGACTCAAATAACCACAATAGTCTCAAAGCTTTCAATAATTTATATTGGCACACACAAAAAAATCCATATCTTGAGCTAATGTCTAAATAGCACACAGGACAGGACATGTTATTTGGTGCCATTCTCAAAAGGAAAAGGTTTTCCATGATTGAATATATTTAGAAAATATTGCCTACAATATATCTCCTAGAGATTCAAAATAAGACTTAAAAATTTCACAGTAATTTGCTTAAACCGGTTCAATACAGGTGCCTAAACTCTTTGACCTGGGAACAATTTTTGTTGTTGGTTTTATAAAAGTCTTGCAAAATGCCAGCTCTGTGGAGCTCATTCGGGAAAGACTGCCCTCCATCACAAGCTTACTTCTATAGACCCCTGATAGATACTTTTTTTCATCATGGCACATTTTAAGTCCAATTATTTAGAACTGCACTTGCCTCCTTCGGGTGACCAGTCTGCTTTCCAAACCAGTCAGAGGCCTGAGGGCATCAGTGGATCTACCTAGACAGTCTTGGAGAATTAGCCTCACTTCCACCTAGAGAGGTATTTTATAGCTTCCAAGGTAATAAAGTGGCCTATTCTCAATGCAGCACCAATAACAGCAGTTGCTTCCCTCATAGGCAAAAGATTAACAAGAGGACTTGGGTGGATTTATAGGGCAGGTTATTACACCCTGAAAATAAGAAGATGTTACTAATTCTTTTCCTTGCCTTAATGGACTGACAGCTCCTGGGCTCTGGGGATCTTCATGAGACAAATAACTCTCCAGATAAACCACCTGGGAGCGGGAAAGCTCAGAGGTGACTGCTCTCTCTGTGACCTGTCACTGCTCACTGCTACAAAGGGACAGCAGCAAAAACACCAGATATCACATAAGTCTTCTAAGTGCATGCAATAAACATCAAGCGTCAATCCCAGAGGGTTTATGGGTGAACAGATGCTCACCCCTCAGGAATGCTTACCCCTCAGGCACACCCCCACACTCATCACACTCTCCTGGGACTATTTATAGTCACCAATAATTTGTCTCCACCCCAAAACCAGTCCCTAGTTTCAGAATCTACTTGGAGCCTTTAATCTCTTCCTTTACTCCTTTGGCTGGTACCACAGGTGATATAAATCTCCAGAAACAGAAGAAATAACCCTGAACTCTACAGCTGGTCCATGACCCTACTACACACCATTTCTTCCTCTATGTGTCAGCTCCTGAAACCCCAGTTTAGATTTTAGGGCCCCCAATTTTCAGTTGTCCAAGAGAAATTGTTCAGATGCATCATCTGAAAAGGAAACTGCCTGCATGGTACATATTGAAGGATTTTGAAGGGGCCTCTGCTGCCCACATAATTGCTCTATTCCCCTGAGCTACCTGGAATATGTATTAATAGTTTTGACATTAATCCTGAAGCATTTAAATCAAACTAAGGCAGTAACAGATATTTTTGACATAATTTCAAGAATATCATGTCATAACAGAGTAACCCATAGTCATCTAATAATGGTTATAACCCTTGTTACAACCTAGCACTTGTTTTCTGGAGTTGCAGAAGATACAGGGAGTTATATTGATCTAGTTCAAGTTTCCAAATAGATTCTTGGGGAAAACATACGTTGTGCTGTTAAAACTAGTTCCTCCTCTGGAGATAACCATCACATCTTCTTCATCCTAACCTGGGATGATCATGCAGTAAGGTTGAAATCAGGGCATTTTGTTTGGCCAGATGTATTTGAGAGGCAGGAGAGTATTGTACAGTGGTTAGGGAAAGGGCTCCAGGAAGACTGCCTGAATTTAATCCTGATTCTGACACTTTTAAAAACTAGGATAAGTTAGGTGCTTACCCTTTTCAGGCCTCATCTTTTAAATGTGTTAAAATATAAAATTATATATATAGTTAAAAAGAATAAGATATTGTATTTAATGTTTCCTAGTAGGACTTGATAAACTAATATAACATGCATAAAATAGTGTTTGGAATATACTAAACTGTCACCTAATGCTAATTTCTTAGAATTTATCCCTAATTTAATTCTTAAAAAGTCCTATTGGAGTAGGTGTCACAATGCCCATCTATAAAGATTTAGAAACTCAGGCAGGTTTACATAGTCAAATAGTAGAGCTAATCTTTGACTCTAACTCCAAAACCCCCTGCTTTGGTCCTCAACTGAACCTTTAAATTCTACTGCACTTACAAGGGGTTGTAGAACTCTGTATTTCTACTTCTCCTCCATGAATCTTAACAACAACTTAAATTAATATATGGTTACACAAATTACGGGACCCGCACATACTTAGTGATACTGTATCGTCAGTTGAGGAGTTACTTTGGAGCTGAGGAGTTTGGCTGTGCCTATCAAAGCTGCTGTCATGATAAGTACACATCCCTTTTTTCTTCCTCACCTACCTGTGGCCACATGAGAATATATTTCTCAGATTCACTATTGCCAAGTGCCAGCTTCTATGCCTTAAAATCCATCATTGCATTGACATCAAGGCTGTTCTTCCCATTTCTAGGAAACATAGAACTCCTTTGATGGCAGTTTTGTCTCAGGAACATTCAAATGGTCTTGTCTAACCTTCATTAGAACTGCACAGTGGTTTAAGTTTCTTCCACTCAACCTGTCTTTCTTCCTTTGTTCCTGCCTGCCTGCCTGCCTACCTGCCTCCTTCCACCTCTCCTTCAATCATGACTTGCATCATGGTTTTTTAGTTCTCTCAGGCACTACCAGCACCCTTCCCATTTTCTCTCACAAGCATATTTTTTAATTCATTTCTTGCACATTTAATCCCATCTTGGCATCTGCTTTTCAAGGGACTTGTATAAGCACATGGTTAAATCCCATGATAAATTGCAATACAGTTAGTTACTATCTTCAATTCTATCTTTCATTCTCTTACTAGTATTCCAGATATCCATTAGTTTTTCAAAAATAAATATTTGTCCTAACATTCAATTACCATGTTGTATAATATATTTTAGATGTCAATGAAACCATTTACAGTTGAAGTAACTTTGTTTTAAAGAAAGAAAGGAAGTAAGAAATAAAGAAGGGAAGAAAAGATATATCATTTATTGAATGTCTACTTTGTGCTAGGCATAATGTTCTGATAGGTTGTCTTATTTCAACTTCAAAAAAATCTTATGATTCAGATTTACATATGGTGGGTCAAAAAATTTAAGCATCATATGACAAACCTAAAGATTACAAAGGTGGAAGAACTCAAATTTCAATCCTGGTTGCTTAAGTCTTGTGCTATTTATGTGCATCATAAAGACTCTCAGAAAGATAGTATTCTCTGCTGCATTTTGGAGATATTTTCAAGACATATATGAATATAGTTATCTGAGTGTACTCACATACATTGAGACACACGCACATCTGCTTACACTGAGACACATTTCTATAGGCATATACAAACGCACATACATATAATTAATGGGTAATGTGCAGATAAGCATATGCAAATATATATACAAATCTATAAATAGATTCAGATATGGGTGAATAAGCACACACACAGATTCTGCATGATTTTGTGGCACACAGAGCTTGATTTATTCAAAGCCATAACCATATTATCATTAGGGTTATTGTTATAATAAAATAATCTGTTCCTCCTAAATAAAGATTTTAATATGCAGATGGCTGAAGATTTCAATGAAGACGAAGAATCAATAAAGGCCAGTGGGGTTCTGATCTATATTTGAGCTCCATTCAATTCTGCTAGTGCCATTAGATGTGTGAGTTAAGAGTGGATCAGGTGCTTGTAAATAACACAGGAACACAATAGTTCATCCTAGGAAATCGACATTCTCCTGTTGAGTCTTGCCAAACCTGCTCCAGTATCTGATAATGCAACCAGACTTATTAGCAGTAAGCAGATGGGATCACCCGATAATTTTAGAAGGGAAAATCAGAACATATTTGCTTTCATAAATGTCTGCATTTGTGAACTTTTCCACGCACAATTATAAAGAAGGAAGAACTGGTCTGAATAACAATAGCTTCCATGTAGCAAGCGTCCCCTATACTCCTGAAATAGTACCAATTGCTTTGCATACATTATCTCTTCTTTCATCACAACATATCCAAAGTCTCATTGTTAATGAGCTGTTGATCCTGGGTGTGTCCTTCTCCAAAGCCTACATAGGTCACAAAAACTTGTCTCTTGAGTCTCTGACTCCTCTCTCTGTTTAAAACAACCCACTTTTGACATAGTCTCCAGTCTCCACTTTTAATTGTCATTGATGACTCTCCTTACCACCACACAACACACACATGTGCACACACACAGTCAGTCTCATTATCTTTGTGTTATTCCTGGCATGCATGAATGTCTCAAATTCCCATTTTTCTTTATGAATAAAGAATCAGAGTCATTGTACATTCTCTGTTTTATAAGGCAGCACTCATCACAGCAATAATGACAACAGACCAGCTGGAGGCTGCCTTGGTTGATGTCGGTTCCCGGGAAAAGTAACCAGCAGGCTATGTCTGATTGACTCCATGACTGAGTGAGCTTCCTTTCCCAGCCTGTGTGGCCAAGCTTCAGTCTTTCCACCAGGGATCACGAGCTCTGAGTGTGATTAAGCTGTTGGAGCTCAGATTAAAACAATAGTTACATCCACGCAAGATGGCTTTGGAATAACACAAATGAGAAACTATTTCCTTATCAACTATGAAAATGAATCATGGGAGGTAGACCCAAGTTTGAGCTGACAACTTGATGACTAAAGGAGGTGACCCTTTCTAAAACAAAGAAGGCAACCATGAGGTACAGCTGATATTCTGTACATAGGGGTAGCAGACACAGATTTGGGGACTTCATAAGAAAAGAATTTAAGGTAAGAAAAAAAAGGGAAGAAAATTATTATTAACTGAGAACCTGCTATTTAGGCAGACATTTTACTTAATCTTTACAGTATTTCATTCATTCATTCATCCATCAACTGTCTTCTTGATGTTTTAACAAACACTGTTCTAGGTACTGGAGATTTAATTGAGAAACACAAAGAAAAGATCCTTGTTTCATGGGGCTTATATTTGGGGGACAGGGAAGAATAAAAACAGTAAATAAATAAACAAGATGATTTTGAAGACCAACAAATTTTATAAAAACAATACAATAGAGCATCATGCGGAATGGGGATATGAGAGGAGTTCTTTTTTTATCCTGTGGTCGGGGCAGGCAATTCTGAGGAGAGGACACTTTAGTGTGTACATGAGCAATGAGAAGACGGCAGCCGCCACATGAATACCTAGAGGAAGAATGTTCCTACGAGAAGGAACAGGACAGGGAAAGGTGATGGCTATGGAAATGATAAAAGACTACTGAGGGACAACCCTGGGATGAGGAAGTTTCATTGGCTCGGATAGCGCAATCATTGGCAAAGTAACTTATACTCTAATCGAAAGGTGATGAAAATCCATTGAAATGTTTCACAAATAGGGAGTGGTATGATCTGACTAGGTTGTATTGAAAGCATTCCAACAGTTATGTGGGAATGGATTTGTACAAGACTAAGCCATTTATACATAATGAAATGTATATAGAAGCCAAATGGCATTTCAGAAGCCCCACACGTTTTAAAAAGCAGATCTGGGATTTAAATCCAGAAATGCCTTGGGTCCATAAGCAAAGAAGATACTAACTCTTCTGAGGCTGTTTACAATGCATCAAGTTGCTGCAACCTTGAACTATCCACCTAATCTGATGAGATGATTTCGTTGTCTGTTGAAGGCATTGGTCAAAGTTTATGAAAGTTTTTTGGTTTTATTTTTGTTTATTTGGTGGATAGCACTGGATATTATGAAGCTGTTATTAACACCCCCAACTTACTGCAAAACATTTCTTTTCATTGCTATTTAATTACTAATGACTAATAAATCCCATGGTCACCTGCTTTTGCAAATAACCAATTTTTGTTGTTATCTTAACATCCTTATTGTGTAGCTTAGAGCTGGGAATGAGGTTGGGCATGTAGCTCTAGTCATGTACATGATGTGAAACACTTGGGTCTTTGTGAATTGATCCTAGGAGAAAATATCTTCAATCTTTTGAAGAAGTTGTGTTAATGTAGTGTAAATTTTTAAGTAACATATTTCCACTTTCTTATAACAGATTAGCTTGTAGCAAACGAATATCCTACCAAGCAAAAGGATAAATGCTAGATAAAATGCAAAATACATCCGTTTGAAGGCATCATAGAGCTACCAAGACAGCTGAAACTTGAGACCAATATCCCAGAAGAAAAACACAAAAATGTGATTCAAACTGTCAGAATAAGTCTTTCCTTTGAGGCATTTGAAGAAATAACATCAATCTTAAACTTACTTCTCTAGAGAAAAAAAAGAAGAAGAAAAAAAACACTTTCCAATTCATCTGGTAAGACCAAAATAATCTTCATATCAGGACCTCACAAGGTTATTACAAGAAAAAAATTTAAACAATCTATCTCATGAACTCGGGTACAAAATCACTAAAGAAAATATTAGAAAATCTCTCCACATACATGTCAGCATCTGTTGGTTGGGAGTTTTGATAAAAGCCATTCTCACTGGAGTTAGGTCATATCTCATTTTGGTTTTGATTCACATTTTCCTGATGATTGGAGACATTGAGCATACACTGTTTGTGGGACTGAAAACTAGCACAACCTCTATGGAAAGTAATATGGAGATACCTCAAAGAACTAAAAGTAGATCTACCACTTGATCCAGCAAACCCACTAGTGGGTATTTACCCAAGGGAGAAAGAGACATCCTATAAAAAAAAAACAACACTTGCATTGGGATATTTATAGCAGCACAATTCACAATTTCAAAGATGTGGAAACAATCCAAGTGTCCATAAATACATAAGTGGATTAATAAAATGTGGTACATGTATACCCTGGAATACTACTCAGCCATAAAAAATGGTAAACAAATACCTTGTGTAATAACCTGGATGGAAGTGGAAACCATCCTTTTAAGTGAAGTATCACAAGAATGGACAAACAAACACCTCATGTACTCACTACTAAATTGGGACTAATTAGATCAACACTCATGGGCCCATATGGTTGTAAAATTCAATGGAAATCAAGCAGGTGGGAGTGGGATGAGAGGTTGGGTAAATTCACACCTAATGGACCCCTGCCACTGCCACCACTGCCTGAAAGGCCCTGAAGCAGGATGAAAGCTAGCACAGCCATGGCCTTTTCATGGAGGTCCACAAGACAAGGACCTGCATTGTCCTGCATAGGCATCCTGGGTGCCATGCCCAATGTCTGCCCTGCCCCACTCACAACACCCTGGCCCATGGCTGCCCTGGCCCATGCCCATGAGTGTCACATCCTGTGAACCTGCTCCATCCAGAGTAGGGACCTTGTGCCATGGGTCTGCTCTGTCCAGGAGTCTTGCTTCACCTCATGTGTGAGCTGTAACCTGCCAGCTCATTTCACACTGAGGGCCACTCCACCCTACACCCTGTAGGCCTGCAAGGCTGCTGTGCCCTAAGCGCCTACTACACACTGTGCCACACTATGGGTGGACCTCATCCAGCCCACATGCCTGGCACTTCAGCTGCCCAGGCCCGCACACATGTGCACCATGCCCAGCTGAACTGCTCCATTCCCCATGCACATAGCATCTGGCTGGCCAGCTCCATCTCCTGTGCAACAGACTGGCCCTGTTATGGCAGCCTGGTGACAAACACAAGGAAACAGGGGAGACAGAGCAGAGCAGCAGCGATAAAGGCTTACAGTGCACCCACCCCTCTCCTGCATGGTCAAGATTCTGGAGTAAGATCCAATCACACCATCCAGGAATCCATCCTGATCTTCACTGAGCAACAGAGGTCCCAGCAGAGGAGAACAGGTGTACCATATCTTCTGTTTGTTATGAGCTGAGAGAAGTGGCCCCAGATGAGAAGGCACCAGCATAAAAACTCAGTAAAATGAAAAAGCAGGCTGACTCACCACCCCCAAAGGATTCACAATAGCTCTCCAGTAATGAACTCCAACCAAAAGTAATTTATTGAAATGACAGATATGGAATTCAGATTATGGATGGAAAGTAAGATGAATGGAATTGAGGAGACAGTATATGCACATATATGTCCATTTCAAATGCAGGATTATTTAAAGCTGAATCCTTATAAATCATGTGTATTTTTTAAAAAATTAATTCTAATATTTCTTATAAATGAATAAGGTTAACCTTTCTATTTAGTAAATATAACTAAAATTACTTTGCATTATTACTATAAGAAGATAGTTCTTTAAAATTGTGCGTGTAAATGTGTCTGTCAGAGTGTGCGGGTTGGAAGTCCTAATGTGCATGGAAGACTTATTGTGTGCCAGGCAACCTGCGAGGCTATTTTTACACATTATCTCAATTTTCTCACAATTAATAGAGCTAGGGCTTTCTTTTACATAGATAACATTATTGGCATTACCTCAAATCCTTCAACAGTCTTGCAATAATAGAGGTTACCATTATTCTTATGTTGTAGCTAAAAACAGAAGCCCAAAATAAATAACTAACTCACCCAAGTCCACAAGGCTATTAACCCCAAAACTATGCTTTTTCTGACAAATCACTCTTATTCCTTCATTTGTCCATTCTTTACTATCAATAATATTTGGAAATTCTAAGTATCGTGGAAATTTGTTATCCAACAAATGATAATACTCCAAACAGATTGAATTATTCTATGTATCCTAATTGTCATCTCACTTTTAATTTGAGCATACCTTACTTCATCTATATTTCATTCTGGACAAGGAAAGGAAATTCCTAAGTAAACTATTCTGGAAGTAGTTCATTGATACATTATGACTTACATATAATTTTTATAGTTTTATTCATATGCAAATCTTTTCCATTGACAATTGACAAAGCTTAGCAAATGAATGTCAGGATAACAGTGGTGAAAGCAATGCAGGTGCTGATGTGTATATGTTGTGTGTGTGTGTAGCATGTTTACATAATTTTTCATTTTGATCTTTACCATTGCATATGTCATTATATGTCTGTCCCCTCACAGATTCATTAGATATATTGATGCTCTTTCATTTCATTATTCTAAGATATGGTACAGCATCTATGGTTACGATCCCAGTCTTTCCAATCAATCTGAGAACAATGTAAAAGTTCAGTGATAAGGAATCAAAACATATCTTTTATTTATTTTTTTCCAGTGGGAGGACACAGAACTTAGATGTCTGAATGGCACTTGAAAATATGTTGATGTCACACAAAACAGCCAACCTTCACTCATATGTAAATGTGGTTATTTAACCAGGACAATAGTTGTTGTTTTATCAGAAGAGCCTCATTTTTCAAATCAGTCTTTTAAATTCAATTTATGCAATGATCGTTCCCATTGTGGAGTCTTCTTATGGTCTCAGGGCTGTGCCCAGTGCTTCTGAATATGTTTGTGCCAGAAAGGTACAGACAATTCTAGCTAAATTTTATTGTTTCTTGACATTTCTATAGTCTGATACACTTATATTTTAAAACAATTCTGTTTCAAACAGATAGATTGATAGATACAGATATAGACCATATATACATATATATGTAATTTTTAAAGATGTTTTTATATTAATATGTCAGTGTGAGAAAAGCATTGTATTGTTTTATTTGGAAAAGGTAACAAAATAGCACTGAAACATAACACTTCCTTTTACATTTGGATCTGTATTTCAATTAACAATAACCGGTCACAATTTATTTTCATTTGCTGAGTGCCTGTCACAGTGATAAGTGTTTTATGTGGGTTATCTAATTTAATCCTCAGAGCTCCGCTAGAGGTAGGTGCCCACACATGACAGCAGACCAACCATGCCATATTGTAGCAAGTAGAGTCCAAAACATAAAAGTCGCATGAAGTGTGGTGCCATGTTATTAACAGGTTAATGGATTGACCAGTTTGAGTCTGTGTGGTTAAAGTCTGGGGTGGTGGTGAGGGTGAGAGAGGGTGGTAGTCCAGCTGTGTAATCCAAATCTATATGGGACCTGCCTGGAGTTTGCCACCACCTGTGGGTAGTTGATAATTCCAGCTATAGGACATTCACAGCATTTTTAATCATTCCAGAAATGTTTTATTGAAAATACTTTTCATTTATACCTAACATTTGTACGTATTCATGGTGTACATTGACATTTTGTTACATGCATCGATTGTGTAATGATCAAGATAGGGTATTTAGGACATCCATTAGTTCAAGTATTTATCATTTCTAGGAGGTGGAAACATTTTAAGAGCCATCTTTTAGCTACTTTCAAATATACAATACTATAGTCACCCTACTCTACTATTGAACATTAGAACCTATTCCTTCTATTTAACTGTATATTTGTACCCATTAATCCACCTCCCTTCATCCCCCCCACCCCACCCACATACACTTCTCAGCCTCTGGAATCTATCACTCTACTCTACCTCCATGAGATCCACTATTTTAGCTACCATATATGAGTGAGAACAGGCAATATTTTTCTTTCTGTGCCTGGCGTATTTCACTTAATGACCTCAAGTTCCATCCACGTTGCTGTAAATGGCAGTATTACATTATTTTTATGGCAAAATAGTATTCATTGTATATAAATACCATATTTTCTTTATCCACTCATGCATTGATGGACACTTAGGTTGATTCCATATCTTTGCTATTGTGAATAGTGCTGCAATAAACATGGAGGTGCAGGTACTTCTTTGATATACCAAGCAAAAAGAACAAACCTGGAGGCATCATACTACCTGACTTCAAAATATATTACAAGGCTGTAACTTTGTAACCAAAACATCATGATAGTGGTATAAAAACAAACACATAGATCAATGAAACAGAATAAAGAACACAGAAATAAATCCACATATTTATAGCCAACTGATTCTCAACAAAGGCACCAAGAGCATACCTTGGGGAAAGGAGACCCTCTTCGATACATGATTCTGGGAAAACTGGGTATCTATATGCAGAAGAATGAAACTAGATCCCTGTCTCTCACCATATACGAAAAATCAACTCAAAATGGATTAAAGACTTAGATGTAAGACCAGAAACTATAAAACTCCTAGCATGAAATATAAAGGAAACACTCTAAGACATTGGTCTAGGCACTGATTTTATGGCTAAGATCTCAAAAACACAGACAACAGAAACAAAAATAGATAAATGGGACTATACTAAACTAAAAAGTGCACAACAAAAGAAAGGTTTTAGAAATTTTTAATGAGTTAATGTTCATCTTATTGGCCCTATTTGGGGATATTGGGATTCACTCACTATTCCTTTCCCAGCTATCTCAGAAGAATTACAGACTATCTTTGTTCTGGGCAGGGATTGAAAGAGAACTTGATTCAGTCTCCCTGCATGTGAGCTCAGGGTGTGGTTTTACCAAGTTTTATTGTATTTGCATTTCGAGTACTCACTCTCCTAGTAGGCAGTGGAGCTGCAAAATGAACCCAGGTTGTAGACCATATTAGTAAGGTATGAGATTTATCCAAAGCCACATAGCTATTCATACCAGAGCTTGGCTTTGAACTAAAGTTGGTTTGCCTGCTAAATCTATACTAAAGGCATCCAGGAAGTGAGATAATGAAATTTAGAAATAATGAATGTTATAAAGTTAGCAATTCATACTCCATACTCATTTGGGAAAATTTTTGTTATGAGAAAAGGAACTATCATTTGTGGTTTACTGTGGTTTAGGGTCTGTTGTGAAAATTTACAGAAATAAAACATAAAAAAGATATAGTCTAATGCTTCATTTAGAAAAATTGAAAACATAGTAACCTCTCAGCAAATGGACATTTCTTTCTGTTCCTCCTGTCATCTCTGAATTTTTAAATTGTTTCATTTGAACAATTATTTTCATGAGCTAAATCTCAACATACCCCCTCCTATAGTTGAATAATTTGATCTTTGAATAATTAAATCATTCCTTCCAGTTCACAGTTAGTGTGTTCTATAGCAAGGGCTTGAATGTATGTCTGTCTGGATCTGAAATCTATAGGTTTTCCCTACTACAGGCATGCTTCCTCCCCTTATACTACTAAATCAGAAATTCACTTTAGGATATTGTAATGTCTGTCTTTATTTAAGTCCTTAATATTCCCTTTCAAAAAGCAGATGAGAACATAGGTAAACTGACAATTGTTTGTCAACATACTCAAATGAAAGAAAAACACTCTGATTCCATCACTCACATAAGAACACATCGCCATCCTTTCTGTCTCACGTGAAGCATGAAGTGTTGCTGAGGCAGCCTCGTTTTCTTTTCTGTTAGAATGAGAAGAACAATTCAGCCATAGGAGTATGGATGTGTGTGTATCAGGCTTGTAGAGACAATAATCAACTGGTAGGTCCAGAAGTGTCCTTCGAAGACCACAGATACAAACGTTGCTCTATACAGTGAAGCATCAAGAGGATAAACCAGAAATATACAGAAAGAAAGGCATAAATAAAATGGAATTCTAGACCTTTCTTTTTCCTTTTCTTATTTACTGTTTAATGTTATCTTGGATTTCGCTAATCACACAGGTCAGAGATTAAAAATGGCATTAAGCCAGAGGAACAGAAATCCCCTAAATACACCTGGCTCTACAGAAGAGCCTTGATAAATCTTAAATCCCCAGAGACATTCTGTAGCCCATTTCAGACCAAATGGTTAGTGTCATCTCAAAGACAAATTCTTAAAGCTGTCTCACTGAGAATTAAAACAAACACATTGTGAAATCATTCCAAAGCAATTTTATTCAAAAGAGATGAATATGATTCTATTAATGGTGTTTGAGTTTTACATAATGAAATCTTCAAATTAAATAGCCACCATAGCAAATATCTTCAACTTTGATTTGCATGGCTTATTTATTCATTGTCGACTAGAGTCACTCAATATTTAGTGAGCATCTGTTTTGTTCTAGGATACTAGGCACCGGGAAATACAGCATTGAGGAAAGCATGGTTTCACAATTTGCAATTAGTCACAACCTATTAGCAAATTTAGACAAAAAAAACAAAATTTAAGACAGTGGGATAAGCTCTATAAAAGATCATGAGTGTGATGCTACAGAAACCTAGAGAAGAGGGATCTAAATCCAACCAATATGTGTGTTTGTATGTGTGTGTTTGTGTGTGTGTGCTCACATGTGTATAGAGGGGATTATAAATGATTTAAACATAGAAAGATGAGTAGGAGAGAGCCATATATGTTGCTGTTGTTTTGGACTGTGGGGGACTTTCCAAGCAGAAATGGTAGCTGGTATCAAAGCATGGAATATTGTGATGTTTGCAAAACTATAAATACCTTGGTCTGCTTGATCTGCCAAAAGGGTATGAGGATTCACATCTCCAGTTAGGCAAAATCATACATATCATTAGTTTTACAACCATGCTTCTCTTTTTAGATTTTCCATAGCTTGATTCAATTTTGTTTGTTTCTTTTTAAGATAATACTGATTGACCTTTGAGAAAGAGAAAGGGATATTTATATGCATTGACAATCGACCTATTTCAAAGTCAAAGCTACACAAAGGTTATCGTATAGAGCTTCACAAACTTAGGGCATTGTTTGCTGTAGTAACATTTCCACTTTGCCCGAAGCACTTTTACATTGCCTGACCTTTATATAACACTTTAATATTCATACTTGGCTACTGAACTACCACAAGTCTGTACAGTTTCAAAGCTGCTAATCTGATCATTTCTCTCTGGTCTTTTCACCTTTCTCATTTTAGTCCCTCTACTGACAGAAAAAGAAGAAAGAGATTTAATTTAAATTTTGTGTTATTCAGAACTGATGACCCAGGGGAATATTCAGGGCATGACTTCCTTTCAGCAAGAATACCGTGGGTAAAGAAATTCAAATGAATATAGTAATTCATAGTATGAACTCAATTATATGAATCAACGATTATTTACTTGCATTCAACCTTATGCCATGCAATACACTAGGTGATGAGGCAAATCATTCATGTGATTTCATCCTGAATTATTTTCAGCCTGATTAAAAATACAAAACATATAAATTATCATTTTATTGATCCAACAAACATTCTAGAATGCATATACCCTGTGTCATATAGTAGAGATACAATAGCGAACAGGACAGAGACATTACTTTCAAAGAGCTTGTGTTTGAATGGAGGATGCTGACACGTAAAATGAAAATTTCAATATGTTGTGACAATTAGCACAAGGTCACCAAAATCAATCTTGGAAGCTCGGGGAAAGCTCTCTGAAGAATGTGGCCTCTTAGCTGATATCTGAGAAATAAAAGTAGAGCTCCCCAGTCTACGAAGGAAGAAAAGAGTGTTCCAGGAATTGGGCATAACAGGTTCAAAAGCCCAGAGAGAGATAGAACTTATCATGATGTAGGAACTAGAAGTAGGGATTACAGCTATGTGCAGTGAAAGCTTCTAAGGCACATATATTACACAGGTGCACATGCGCACACACACGGCCAAATCAACAACTCCGGATGGTTGAGTGGAGATCCAGTCAGCTGGATAGAAAGAATGATGACAAGCACAGCTGTAGCAGCAGCCGCTGTGGCAGAAGGGGAAGGGAGCAGAACGTTGACACCAGAGGCAGCAGCATAAATGGTCAGGGGCCAGAAAGCAGAGAAGTGTCAGAGCATGAACCAAAGAGGTGCTGGGAAGCCTCGATAAAAGACTCATTTTCCTGGAATGGATGGATTCTCAGGGCACTGGTGACAGCCCCAAGCACCCAGATATAGCACGAAGATTTAAAAAATAAATCCCAATTATTTGAGGGCCTAGAGCTCTGTGAATGTGTGGAGGAAAGGACAGTGTTTTAGAGCTTCCTGTAATTCCTTTCCTATTTCTCTGTCACTTCTTCATATTAGCATACGCTGGGGTTCAAGTCTTGGTTCTCTTGTCTTCACTTTCTATATTCATTCCCTTTGGGTCTGTAAATAAGACCCACACATGGATGAATCCCAAATATGTAATTCAAGCCTAGACACTTCTTCTTAACTCCAGACGCACCTATCCAAATGCACACGTGATAGCTCCACCTCGCTGCTCTATGGAAGAAAAAGTAATATCTCTCCTTACCCATCAAAAAGTCCACAACTGACACTCCTATAACAAAAGACAAATTTATAGGAGAAAAGCATAACAAATTTATTTAACAAAGTTTTACATGACATGGGAGCCTTTAGAAATGAAGACCCAAAGACTCAGGGAACACTATGTATTATTATGATAAATTTGAAGAGAGATGTGAATAGTTGTGGAGGAACGTGATTGGACAAAAAGGGGGTATGACCTAACGGTAATAAACTGGAAGGAATTTAGCAAAGCTCATTCAGATCCTTCTAGGCCTCTCTGTGCATCACTCTTTTCCTCCAGGATAAGACAGAATACTTGTCACACGAAGGTCTTATGACATGCTCTCAGGGGAAGTAGGTCAGAGAGTGAGCTTCTAGGCTTTATGGCTTGCTTTGGAGTAAAAAGTGGGGCAGGAGAGGAGGATCAGAAGGTCACAGAGAGACCTTCCTGCTTCTGAGGCCCTCCTGTCTCCTTCAGCTCAAAAACACTCGGCATGCCAAGGTGCCCTACTGGGGGGCATCACGTGTCTAATAGGCATTTCATATCTAGCATATCACCAACTTAATATCTGATTTTGCCACATCCCCCAAATCCTACTGCATGCCCAGACATCCCCATAACCATTGACACCAGCAATTCTTACAGACATTCAAACCAGAAACCTTATGGTTGTCCTTAGCTTTCACCTTCCTCTCACAACCCAAATGCAGACAATCAGCAAATTTTATTGACTCACCTTTGTGGTATGTCTGCAATCCAAACACTTCTCTAGAGCGCCACCCCTACCACCCGAGCCTGAACCAGCACCAGAACTCACTGGCTCGCTGCAATTGCTCCTAATGGGCCTCCTTATGTTTACGCTGGCCCTCCCTGTGTCTATCTCATCACAGCAGCCACGGTCATCCTTGAAAGGTTAAGTCAGGGTTTCTAAGCCCCAGCAATACCCATGCGTTGTGATGATACTTTGTTTGGGGAGAGAGGCTGTCCTGTGTATTACAGGATGTTCATTTCGCAGCATCCTTGGCCTCCACCCAGTAGCACCCCTCCTCACAGTTGTGACAACCAAAGATGTCTCCAGACAGTACTATATGCCCTTTTGGGGCAAAATTGTCCCCAGTTGTGAACTATGGGAATAAATCAGATCATAAGATTAAAAAAATATATAAAACAGGATACAAGCCCAGGTCCTTATAAGGTACCATGCACTCTGCTGCATTTCCAGGCTTTTCCCCTTTCTTTACTCATCTCTAACTACTCTCTCTCTACTTTGAACCCACTGAGCATTGCTGTTTAGTGGATGTCAGGCCCACTCCTAGCCTCTTTCAAGCCTTTGTTCAACTGTCACCCTCCAAATGAGGCCTACCTGGTCACCTACTTGTAAATCCCAAACTGTGCTACCACTTCTGTAGCTCTAATATTAACTGTTTTCTCTTAAGTTTGCTATCACTAATCACCTTCTGACACATACGATTTGCTGAATCATTCAACAGCTATTTGCAGAAGACCTACCCTCTGTTAGACACTGTTCTGTGCTCCTGGGGTTTAGGAGTAAATAAAATAGATCCTACTTTCTAACTGGAGAAAACAGACATTAATCAAGTCAACAAATAAAAGATGTAATATGTCTGGTGGTAATAAATGTTTTCGAAAACCTTAAAGTTGGCAAGGGGGTGAGGAGTGCTTATAGCGGATTGCAATTTTAAGTAGAACAGTGAGGAAAGGCTTTGTTTATAGTGAGAGATTTGAAAGATTATCAATCTTTATGTTTCTTTGTGTTGTCTATCCTTCTCCATTAGGCTGTAAGCTCTATGAGGCCAGTGGCTTAATTTTTTTCCTAACTGTGATCCATGAGACAATTCCACCAACTTGAATAGACTCTGAAACTTAGTAGTGCTCAATAAATATCTCTTCACTAAATTAATGAACTTCTCTTAAATCAAAGAAAATGATTTGGATTATGGAATCCTTACAGCTTTGTATAGTTTTCTATGGGAGGATTCACACTGGAAATGAGGCACATTTATTTCCTGCATGAATCTGATATGAATGTATCACAGACCATTGGCCTCGGGATTTCCTATTATGTCTGCATGGAATAGAACAGCAACGTAAATCAGTGCAGTAAGTATTGCATAGATGATGCACGTAGTATTTTCATTGTGTAGATATGGTACAGTCTATTTCAGGTGGCCAGAGAAGGTATTTATAAGGTGACTTGAAGGATGGGCAGAATTTCAAGATCATGAAAAAAATGCAGAAGACCATCTCAAAGATAAAGAACACAGTGAGCCAAATATTACCAGAGTCCTACTGTGACATTGAGCCCATGCCAATAACCCATCTCTTGCCTTATTAGCTGATGACTAATGTGACTATGGAGGCCATGTATGGTGTTGCCCAGCCCAAGACACTTTCCTAAGTAAAAGGGCATGTTATTAAAAATTACATGAGAATAATGGGTATAACTTGGGGCTGTTACAGGCAGACCTCATTTATGTTATTCTCAACCTTGTCTTGTACCCTTTTCCAGTACTGTGTTTTTTCTCTTGTATGGTCTCCATCGTGCGTGTGTCCCTGTGCTGGTTTCCAGCCTAGTGGCAGAGGGCTGGGTCCTGTATCTTCCCGATCCCCACTCCCCATCATTCCAAATGACTAGAATCGTTCACCTGTGTCTCAGCTCTGCTATTTGCTACTGATGCTTCCTCCTTCTGACTATCTGCCATCCAAGATAATTTCTTTTTTAACTTGATACTTTCAAATAGCAATAACTGTATTTTGGTTTGATTATGCTGTAACTGTTTCCTGTCTGCCTCATCCGCCTTCCATCCAAGCTCCAGTTATAACCCTACAGGTGTTCAAAAAGAAGAGGATATTTCCTGCCATGATTATTAGGAGAGGCTTCAAATTGGAGGTGACATTTGAAGAATGAACAGAGATTCAATACAGTTGATCCTTGAACAATGTGGGGGTGAGGGGTGCCAACTCCCCCAGTATAATCAAAAATCTGTGTATAACTTTTGATTCCCCCCAAAACTTAGCTATTAACAGCCTACTGTTGACCAGAAGCCTTCCAATAACACAAACAATTATCACATATGTTGTATGTTATATGTACCCTATACTGCATTCTTATAATAAACTAAGGTAGAGGAAAGAAAATGTTACTTAAAAAATCATAAGGAAGAGAAAATATATTTACTATCCATTAAGTGGAAGTAGATCATAATTAAGGTCTTCCGCCTCATTGTCTTCACATGAGTAGGCTGAGGAAGAGGAGAAGGGGTAGACCTTGCTGTCTCAGGGGGACAGAGATGGAATAAAACCCACATGTAAGTGGACCCACACAGTTCAAACTCACGTTGTTCAGGGATAACTGTACACAGGTATGGGAACTTTTGTAAAATGAATGAGTACATATTAATAAAGGTAGTTGGTGGAAGTGGGATGATGTCAGCAAAATATGCTACAAAGAATATTTTGAGCCACTTACGAAAAATTAATGAAGACTTCAATTCTGGCAGTTAGCAGGGTTTTCAAGAAAGAAATGTGAACACATATTAATATGTAGAAGTTCTTTAATATAAAGAATGTTCTAAATGCCAAGCTAGGAGAATAAATTTTATTTGAAAACAATCACAATTTTTATGATCTCTTTTCCCTAAGCAATAAATTTTGGCTAAAAGAAAATCAGAGGACTGTTAAAAAAATCCTTTAGACAAATTAAATCTAACAGAGTTTAACTGAACAAAGGAAGAAAAAGATTCACTAATGGGGAAGCCCTCAGAATCACAGCAGATTCAGAGAGACCTCGACGCTGCCTTATGGTTGGAGAAAATTATGGACAGAAAAATGAAAGTGAGGTACAGAAAATGAAAGTGAGGTACAGAAATAACCAGATTGGTTACAGCACAGCATCTGCCTTATTTGAACATGGATTGAACAATCAGCTACCTGGGAGTGGTTGAAGTGTGGCTTCTGGGATCAGCTGAGTGGCACTCGGCCACTGTTACAGAAGCACGCTCCTAAGTTACGTTTTTAGCTTTCCTACCTCTAAGTTAGGATACGGTTCGTGCATCAGGACACAAACATGCGAGTATGGAGGCTTCCTCAGGCCAGGTTTTGGGTTTGTTTAACAGGACTCTCCACAATACTCATAAGCACTTCAGGCAGGCAGGGGCAGCTGAAGTTTAAGTTCTGAACACAGGCAGACAAATTAGCAGATGAGCAAGGGCTTAGACAGGAACAAAAAGTATGCTGCTGTTGTTATTGGTACTGATGGTGATATTAACATACCCAGGAGCCATGTAGTACGCTAAGTGTTTAACATACATTGTTTTATTCTAATCGTAACAATAGTTCAGATGGAAATAGATAGGTGACTTTTCCCATTCTACAGATAAGAAAGCAAAGGTTTAGGATGTTTGTGAAACTTGACCAAGTTTACACAGTTGGCAAGTGGCAGAGCCAGGATCTGATCCTGCATGGCTGCTGAAACTAACCTCTCAACCATTTAACTAACACTAATTCTTCATGTGGGAGAAACAAGCAGGAGTAAACAATTAAGAAATGAGTGTACATCTTTCCTGGAAGTGTAAATAAGAAAGTCAAAGAACAAAGCCAATTGAAAAAGCAGAAATGGTCACTCACCACATAGAAGTGTTGGAGCGAAGATACAATTCAGGAGTGGGAAAAACTATGCAGAAGCAAAGGGAAGTTAGTGGAGGCAGAGAGAGGCAAACATAAGGCTCAGACTGTTCAACTGACCTTGCCCTTTAACAGGTCGATGCCTGCCCCCACCAATATCTCATGTGCTAAAAAGTCTCCAGCTCCCCATTGCTTGTACTCATTGTGTAGAGGCTCCTCTATGCACTTGTTCCACCAGGAGTCATGCTCCGGTGCTCTCTCCTAGCCAAAAACCATTTAGATTTGGACAATGCTCTTGTTAAGGGCTATTTACCCACTTCTGTCACCTACTCTGTTGAACTGTTGCACATCTTGCTGCCGTCCATTCTGCCAACCTTCATCCTCACACACACTCTCAGCTCACTCACACTAGGGGAGCCCCCTGACCTCTGCTCATGAGGAAACAGATGAGTTTGGGTAAAGCACTATATGTAAATCCTTTAATCTCAGCATATTAGTCAGGTTCAGAATCACCTTCTGAAGGGATGTGAGGATAGTGGTTGCAATAGAAATGGTTAGAGTAGGGAAAAGATTCGGAGTGACCACTCTAGTAAACGCAAGCAAGTGTAGAGGAGAGAGGAAAAAAGACTTTATCCTACTGCCTTAGGTTCAATGGCTGGGGTCTAAAAATGAAACTGACGAAAGACAGATTAAGAAGAGAAAATGTTTATTTCATATGCACATGGGGGTCCTTAGAGAAATGTAGTAAAAATCTTAAAAAGACCATTAGACCTGGAGGATTATATGCCATTTTAAAAAAGTGTGGTAAAATGTGGAGAAGAGACAAGACAAAAGAAAAGGAGGGCTTGGTCTTGGGGGAGGGGGAATATAAATTGTAGGAAGGTGACTAGGAAATGTTTAGTAACCAAGAGTTGATTGTTTAGTAAGGTTTGTTATGTAGTTTCAAGTCATTCTCCTCTTTCTAGTGCAAGAGGCCAGTGTGATTTTACAAATAGAAATTTCCTTTAAAATGAAAATTTTGTGCTGCTTTTAGGCAGAAAAGAGGGGCACAGAAGCTTGCCCCTACCATTGCATTTTCTCAAGCTCTTTCAGCTAAAAATAATCCTATGCCCAAGTGCCATATTTTGGAAGGGTATATTCTGATCCCCTTTACAAGAGTCAATAAAAACAAGTGCAATGTTTTCTGAACAATGGTGAGAATCCAGTTTGGAAAAACGCAGATCTATTTCCCACAAGGAGACACAAAAGCAAGAGGAAAGATTCTGGGGTTTAAGCCAAACTGAGTACAGTCTTGTAAGAAAAGCTTTCTTAAAACTAAAGTAAAATGTGAATCTTCAGGGGCCTCAGTGTGCTGAATCAGCCCTTAGTCCAGCTTGCAAAGGCAACAGGAGAAAAACTGTGGGTGCCAGAAGTTTCTGGGGTGAATTTCAGGCCCAGACTTTCCAGAATACCCAAGTCTACATCTATTCAGGGTTTTGCAAAACAGCTCCACCTTTCTCCCACATGCACTGTTTTCTGTCTGTTTGACTTTGTTTGGGGGGGTCTTTGGGGCCTGAAACATCATCACCAACTGTCCGTATCATAAATCTTCAAAATGAAACCGAAATGTCATTTCCTCATTGGAACTCTTGTTAATCTCCCCCAGTGAGTTCTCACCACATCCCCATCACATTTTGTGCACCATTGTGACATCGCACCTGACTATGAGGACACTTGGCATGGCCTTGCACCTTGTAATCATCTCCATGAAATGTCTCATTATTTCCAGAAGTTTCCCCTACTTCCTTCCTCCTTGTCTACCCTATGCTCATCCTCTAACCTGAAGGACAATTTCTGTTCTTACTTTCATGATTTTGATCCTTAGTAAATATAACATTTCTGAAAAAAGGCATTACTTTTTTACTTATTTTGTCTAAACTTTTGCCTTCTGACCTCAGTCCTTCTCTCCACCTTCTCCTCCAACATTTATCGAGTACAAAGCTCTGGCACCACTCCATGTAGCCCAGCAAGCCAGCTCCGTCTCTCCTCCACGGTTTGCTAAAAAGGCAAAGACAGAATTGTAGCCAGATGTTGACAACAATAAAACTGGGAGGGGAAGGAACTTTTGCCAAAGGGATGGGAAATTAGGGAGCAGAAAACATTGTTTTCTGTCAAGAGAAAGTTGAAACACTGTGAGAGTGAAGAAAATGAGATAAAATTGTACTTAACTAGAGCCCACCCAAATAGCTTTTGAAGAGATTCTGTATATTCAAATAAAAGCTTTCAGGCTTGAACTGCCTTCTAGAACAGGGGCTTGGTGAAGATGCTGCTGTAGAGAAGCTGATTTCAGCTACTCACAACACCTTAGAGCCAACTGAATGCGCTCAGTTAGTAAAATGAGTGATTTTCTTCAAACAAAGTTTGTATTTGTCTTGACTCCATTTTGTCAGTAAAAATTATCTCAGCCCAGAATAGGGATTGGCATTGTGTAATTTTTAGTAAATAACCACTTTTCTATTGTGGATTTCTTCAAACTATTCCTTAATGGTGTTTTATGGAGTTCACATGCAAACACTTTAGTGCATGAACAACTCATGTGATGAAATCACCATAGCTTTTTGTAAATAACCCAAAAGAAAATTCTTGGGAGTATTTTCCCCTTTCTCTTTCCAAAGAAGAAATGATTTCAAGGCTGTTAGTGATGTTATTAACTTCATGTGGAATAATCCTTAGTGAAAAGCAACCAAATATTTATAGAAGCATATTTGGAGCAGTTTTCAGTGCTAAATTGTGTCTGCAAATGGCTAGATATTTATATTAACCCCTTTAGAATTTATAGGTCTCATGTCATAGTCTCCAATACCTCCATTTGCAAATAGTATACTATAACTTTTCTGTGACTCTGTTTTGCTCATTGCATTCGGTTAAAAGAAAAACTTCAGACAAATTAAATGTAACAGAATTTAATTGAGCAAAAAATAATTTGAAAATTGGGTGGCTCCCAGACTCAGAATAGGTTCGGAGTGACTCTGGGGCTGCCCCATGGTCAGATAACATTTAAGGACAAAAAAAGGAAAGTGATATACAGAAATGGAAATGAGGTACAGTGACATCTGGATTGGTTAGAGCTGGTTCTTTGCTTTATTTAAACCTATTAACAGTTTGAACAGTTGGCCACGTGCGATTGGCTGAAGATCAGCTGCAGAGATTGGCTCACCCTTGGGTACTTCTCATAAGAGTAGGTTACAGTCTGTTTACATCTCAAATTAGGTTACAGTTCACTGTGTATAGAGAAAGCTTTAGGCCAAACTCAATTTAACGACCCACAGACTAAGGAATCTGAAGACTAAGGGAATACCTATCTCAAGTTCCTCTCTTGCTGAGTATAGTACTATATACAGAGCTTTAGCTTTAAAGATATTGCTATTGAAAAATATGTAAACAAGCCAGGTGCCGTGGCTGAAGTCTGTAATCCCAGCACTTTAGGAAGCCAAGATGGGGGTGGGGGGGATTGCTTGAGGCCAGGAGTTCAAGACCAGACTGAGCAACATACACCCTGTCTCTACAAAGAAATTTTAAAAATTAGCTGGGCGTGGTGGCGTGTGCCTCTAATCCCAGCTACTCAGGAGGGTGAGGCAGGAAACTTGCTAGAGTCCAGGAGTTTTAGCTTGTTGGGGGCTGGAGAGAGAAAAATATGTAAATAATTGTTACACAGACAGGTAAGTACAGATAGGTAGACACAATGGAAGAAGCATAGGAAGAGGTATGACTGGGTGGAGAAAACAGGATGAATTAGGGAGGGAATCAAAAAAATCTTTCTTAACAGAATATTGAAGGTAGAATAGAATCTTCCAAGACATAAAGAATATAAAAGAGAATTCTTGGATACCTGAATAGCATTCACAAGTGCTTGCAGATATGAAAAGATGTGGTAAGTTGAGAATCTAAAATTAATAGGAAAATAGTTGGGAGTGAGGGATGAGTAGAAATATAGGGTTGGACCAAATTGTGGAGCTTTTTTGAATAAGTCAAGGAGTTTGCTGTTCTTTTGCAGACAAAGGAAGCTCAGAGAAGGATTCTAATTAGCACAGGGTCCATAATGTCTGGCTTGCCTTAGATAGTAACTTAACTATAGTCCATTTATACTAAATCCAGAGTAAAAGGTTTATTTTAATGGTAGAATAGGAAATAAAAGCCAAAATTGTGGGCCTTCATTGCTGCTTTTTTTTTTTTTTTTTGCATATCTTTGAATAGCTTTGGTGGGTTTTGTTTCCTTTAAGTTAATGAATCATTCCTAAAACTTGGATTCTCGTGTGTGAACCAGGCAGCATATGATGGATTCAGGTTAGCAAAGGTAATTAGTAATTAAATTAACAAAACAAAAAAACCCTGGGATTAGGTGGTCCTAGGAGCCTTTGAGAATTTATCCAGCGCTGGTGGAGTGGCTCATTTTTTTTTTTGTAGTTGAATGTCAGATCAAATGCTACCCAGTGTTATTACAAATACTATCACCAAACAAAAAAGAAACCAAGTCAGTCCTTGGAAATCATCCAGCTGTGAACTGGGCCTGGTCATCTGGTTGGCACCATCCTGCCAGAGCCTGGTCTCTTAAGTAACAAGCTGTTTCCTCTTCTGCCGCACATAGTCAGGATATATGTTAATAGATAGTGAAGCACAGATGTTAAATGGAAGCAAACAGGTGGTCAGTCTTACCATGCTGAGGTTCTATTTGCATGCTTTTTGTGTCATGTCTTTACTGTGCACAGTACCTCGAAATTTTACATCACTGCTACATTCTTTACTATGATTCATTAGCCTAAACTTTGCTTCAAACAATGCACACAGCCCCTTGATGTGTTTGTAACTCTCTTGATGTTCAATTTCACATTCTTTCCTGAAGTTAGTTCTGATGCTTTCTTTTTTTTTTTTTTCATGAAGTGATTTATTATTCAAAAATAGGCAGCAAGGGACAGCAGAAGCCTGGGATTCATTTGAAGTTGTTCCCCCAAGGCTCAGAAAGCTCTGGGGACAGATGGAGTCTTGACTGTGTGTACCCACATTTCACCACAGCTGAAGGATCCTGAAAGGCAGCCTACCCCGTGCCATACACCTCGGAGTCACGAGTCACTGGGCACGTTGAGAGATACCCTGCTCTGGTGGGGTGGAAGGTAAAACGGTCTGGGCATGCTGGACAAGTTCTTTCTTATTTTAAGATGTTGTTTTCTCAGCTCATTTTGCAATTATTCTTGAGAACTACAAGCAAGAAAAGGGTAAGAACTGGGTTGGTTTAAGGTCACCTGGAGAACTGAACTCCAACACCTTAAGAAATGAACTACAGCACAGTTACAGAATATTCCTATCCATTCTGTTGGGTAGTACTGATCCAATAAGAGATGCACGCCAACAATTAATCACAAAACAGTGTGACCTGAGTAATGATACAGGTAGGTATAAGGTGTTAAATAGTAGAGAAGAGGCATGAATATAATTTGAATATAGTGGACAAATGACATCAAGGATAACTTCAGAGAAGTGTTAAACATTTCGAAGAAAAATAGGATCTATCTTAATTTGCTAAAGAAAGTGTATTTCTTCCCAGGTATGACAGTATTATAGAGCTGAGAAAAATTCTAATTTCTTTGGGTAAAATTAGCTGTTCTCATTTCCCAGGTTGTTTAGCCCAGTGGTTTTCAGGAGTTCACATCTGTTATTATCCACATCTATTATTACAATTGTTTTTTTAAAACAATTGTTAAAATAGTAAATTATGAGAATTTGAAAATATTTGTCAAAAGCTGCTGCCTCTACAGAAGTACTGAAGAGAGTTTGTCCACAGATTCCAATTCAATAAGCTAAATTGGAAAGAAGAAAGCACTTACAAGCAGACTGATGAATCACTTTGTCTCTCGTCATCATCATCATCATCATTATCACCCTCATCATCCCTAGGAACATATTTAACCATTCTAATACTCAAATACTCAAAGAGTTGCAAATTAAAATGACAATAAGGTGCCACTTTTCACTCAGCAAATATTTAAATAATAATATGACCCAATGTTCCCTGAGTTTAGAAAATATGCTTTCCTAATCTGCTGGAGAAAGAGTAAACTTGAAAATCTCACCGGAAAGCAGTTAGAAAGCATGTAATGCAAATGATAAAATGTTCATCTTATAATTTATATGGAATGATTTGAATTCATATTTTATCATTTGTATTGAATTGATTTGCTCCAGTGATACTATCCTAGGAAATTTAAATAAACAGACAAAAAAAAAAAACCAAAAAGGCAAAGATCCTAACAAGGATTTGTTGCATATATAGAAAGATCTTCCATGTATTACTATGAAGAAAATTGACATAATCCAAGTGTTTAGCAATAGATGATTGGCTAAACAAATAGTTATAAAACCATAAGGTGTGTATTTATTAATATGATAAAATTCTCCTAATAATGGCACGTGTAAAAAAATATAGCATTGTACATATATAATCATCACTTTTAAAATGTGCATGTTTTGTGCAAAAATGTGTATATGGAAAGTAATACACCACCGTATTAGCAATGGCTATCTTTTGGGTAATAAGAATATGGATAATTTTTTTTCCTCTTTAAAACATTTCATATTCTCCAAATATTTTACAATATCCTTAACTTGCTTTTCAATACAAATTTTTAAAAAAGATATCCTTAACTTGCTTTTTAATATAAATTTTTTAAAAAGACACATTTTTTAAGAGACTCAAAGGTATTTTTAGAACTATCTGAATCAGTTGTTAGCTGACTATTGTCTTAATACTAATGCTTGCCTTGGTCAACACAAAGAGGTTCACCCACCCAAGAATAATGTTCTAACATGGTTTATGTTGGAGAGTCTGCACCTGACAGTGGCTTGTCACATAAATTGCACAATATGAAAAGGCAAGTATCTACTCATAGAGGTATTGTAGAATGTCCTTGAAGTTCTTAAATTTCAAGAATTTACTCCTCTGATGCTTTGAAAATACCGATGTCATGCCTCCTCCCCAAAGTAGTAATGAGTTTGACGTGGGGGCTGAGAGTGGGTTATTTTTAAAGCTCCCAGATATGTTTAATGTGCAGTCAGAGTTAATAATTTTGGGTATAGACAAGGGCTGCCCAAAGTGCAGTGCTAACCCTGAATTGTTTCTTATAGTCCACAGAGAGATTCAATCAGAAATTAAAAAGGACATGAGTTCCTGAATTGAGAATAAGCATTTTTAAATCTTTATAGCAATTTGGCACTGCCATGACATCCAAGCAACTAATTAGTGAACCTCTCATTAAATAAGGTATAGACCACTCTGGGTGCTTTTGAGCTCACTTGATGAATCACATGCAAATACCTCCTATAAGTTCATGATGAAGTGAAAAAAAACTAAAAAAAAAATAAAATCCAGTTCTTCAGGACATGAGATTTAATGTGCCTAATTTTACAGCTACACTGTGAGTTATTGAATGTCCCCCACAGAGCTTAGCACAAACTACACGTACAACAGGGACTCCAAATGCCTCTTGAATTGTAATGAATGATGGTTTAATGTGTTTGCCATTTAAGAAATTAATTGAATTTTAACTGGGGCCATTAGTATCATGATGTCTTTATAATAAAATAATTTACTTAGGATAGTGGAGATTTTTGACATTGTAGTTAGACCGACTGAAGATGTTTTGCAGCAGAACAAATTTCTTCACGTCCTTTAAATGATCCTATGTCTCTTATTTTATCCAATTGACCTACTTGTAATGCACCAGCCCTTACTATCCCAGGTCCACCGTCTCCCTTGCAGCAAGAAGCTGAGCCAGTCACAACGGTGGCATGCTTAGACCCTGGCTCACTTGTCTCAACCTTGTAAACACTATACAGAGACCTACACTGGCTCTGCCTAATCAACACTCACATCCCTTCTCTCACTTTTGGGCATTTCAGGTTGGAAAATATTTACCAAGCACTAGAAACTAGGTTGTTGAAGTTGCACATTTTGCTGAACAATTAACCTCTGTTCTGTACCTTAGAAGTTTGTTCAGAGCTAACATAACACTGTCATAGAAATCCAAGGTTAAGTCTTTATGAACTGATGTTGTGATTTATCAAAGCTAAAATTGTCATCAAGTATCAGTGTAAGTCAGGCACCGTAACTGGCCCCCAGGACTGTGACCTGATAGATGTGTGCTGTGGACTGTCGCCTTTGTCAGCAAAGATGGCAAAGATTGGTTTTATGGACTATTTGGAGAAAACCAAAGAAAGGAAGTACTTGTTATATTTGCATCTCTTTGAAACACTGTTTATGGATGAAAAAAAAAAAAAGGTGAAAGAAGTTCTGTTATAGTCCCGTGAGCGAGAGAAGACCACATAGTCTGTATGTGATCAAATTAGTGAGTCTTTATTAGCTGGCCAGCGACCACCCCTGTTCTGGGAAAGTCCAGACACGGAGAATGGCCCCGATCTTAAAGTGGGCAGGGGTTATATACCTTCACCACATGTGTGACAATATGCATGTAGCTCAGAACATGTTGTAATAATTTTTCCATCACCTGGGAGTGTATGACGTGTTATGATTACAATCCATAAGCAAGCGACGTTACAGAAGCAGATAGCAGCAGTTAAATCAAGGAACATTTTTCAAGCATAGTACAATTTAACTATACACACCTAATGATTTTAAACAATCAATTACAAGTTAATCACTTTATTTTTTCCTGTTATTCATATATTTTTTTCTCAGCTTATAGGTCATGGGCCTATGAATCACACAGCAGTGAGTCTGTACACAAGATGGCTTTCCTTAAGCTCATAAAGCTATAGTGAGTACTGCACCTCATCATAGTTCCACATGGTTGGAATGCTGTCACCTAAGACAAAGAGGTGGGAAAGGTAGATGGTTTGTTTAAAGTTTGTCTGAAGCAGGGCTTGTGTATGGTCTTTGATAAAATGTGCTGTAAAATAACTTGAAAAAATAGAGTCCTCTGAGAGTGTTAAAGAAAGTATTACTCTGACACTTGCTAAAAGGACAAGGCAGACTTTATTCTGGAATGTTGCAATAAGTGTCAAGGCTATCACAATGGGGGGGAGATGGGGCACAACTCAGAATATGGCATAGAGAGCTGCAGACTTACAGCCAACAAGCAGGGAGGGGTGAGAGGATGGAAAATTACTGAAAGAAGACATCGAGAGTAGAGATATTCTTTCCAACTTGACATGACTCCTGCTGTAGGGGGTCAGGGGGATCAGAAATCAGGGATGGGGTTGAGGACTCTGGTCAGACACTGAGAGCAATCAGATATCCAGGGTAAGGGCATTCTCTCTAAATTGGCTTAGCAGGATTCTTGCTGAAACTGGGCTAGGCAGGCCAAAGGACAAGGACAAAGCCTAGTAGAAGAGAGGGCTCAGAGGAGACTGACCAAAGTTTGATTAAGGAAATAATTATTGTCAGGAGTTCCATAAAATGTGCATATATGTTTGTATGTGTATGTTTACATATTTAAATAAATTCTTTAAAATAAACATACTTGTTATAAAAACATGAAAAATAAGGAATATTTAGGAATGAAATACATATCATCCCTCCAGCCATAGGTAACATTTTAAAAAATATTCATTGCATTTCCTTTCAGTATTTCAATGTATGAATATAGGTTTAAAAGCATAATAATAGTAAACCAATCCAAATTATAAAAAAAGAAATTTAAAAAAAGACCAAAAAAGTCCTTAACTCTGTACTCCTAAGGACAGGATTCTTAACCTACCCATCTCTAACAGCATCTTGCAGATGGAATTGTTGATTTGAGGGCAATTGTCTCCTATGAATTTTACCAATGTGTGACAATTACCCAAGTTCCTGGGCTGAAAAGCAGCCCTGCTGTGAAAATTTATAGTGCTCAATAGTCCTCAAAATTTCTCATTTGTTACCCAGAGTGAGATGGAGAGGTAGCCTTGGGGGGTGGGTAGGGAGGTGGTTGAGTACAGAAAGGAGAGCTGAAAGATTTTGCACACCAATTTGAAGCTTGCAAAACACAGAGATGTCAGTTTAAGTTTTTGGCAAGGATGAACCATCATTTTGATGTGTTTTTTGCATGGCTGCTGTACTGAGTCTTTAATTTGGGATCTGTTACAACTGCTTCCTTGGCTGTCAAATGAAGATAATGGTACCTTGCTTCCCTAATTCATACGGTTTTCATAAAGGTAATATCATTTACAGAGCTGGAGAAGTTTGAAGTATTGAATATAGTGAGCCATCATTCATGTAATATATATGGGATCCAGCAAGCTTTTTCTGTACAGGGTCAGAAAGGAAATGTTTCAGGCTTTGTGGGCCATGCTGTCTCTTACCCAGGCACTGTGATCTGCCCTTGGGGTGTGGAAGCAGCCACAGACTATAAGTGAACAAATGAACATGGTTGGTTCCAATAAAACTTTATTTATAGACATTGAAATCTGAATTCCATTTTCACATTCATTTTATGTGCCATTATTGGCTTACTACAATTTATTTCTCACCCACATTTTAAGCTACAAGAAGGCAGAGCCTAATTCTTATGCTTTTGCAGTAGGCAGATGCCAGGTAAATATTGAACAATGGATTGAAAGTGCCAGGCTATATTTTGGGTAAAGAACCATAGAAAAAGGTGGCTGGTAGAAGTCTTGCTTCTTTGTTAATGTAAGAAATCTCACTAAATCATTGGTGAGGGACTTGGGATGCCAAAGTCCACCTCTACATTTTTTTTTAAACACAGAAACAATCCTTCTTAAAATCACAGTGATAACCAGTATGTTTTGGAAAGCAGAGTAACCAGAAAAAATGGCTTAGGTCTCCAGGAGAGCAAGCAATCAATTTCAAGAAAAACAGTTTTATTGTAGAGATGGAGCTGCTGAGGAATTTCAATTCCCTGGTGTTCCCCGGGGCCAGCCATAGGGACTCAGGGCTAGGAAAGTTCACATTGGCCTGCATGTTGAACTGTTTCCTAGGATGAAAAGTAACAAACCTCTTCAGGGAATGAAGGAGAGCAGCAAACTTCTATTTAAGGAGAATCTTCAAGTAATCTCTTCTCCAAAGAGCTGAGAGATATGTGACTTACTTGACTGGAAAATGTGAGCAAATAAAAACAATATGTGAGTAAGCATCATTGTTTACTTCCTGGTCTTCTAGTCGGTAGGCTGAGTAGATGGCTGACCATTAGGCCAGTAAATAACATGTGACTTCTGTCTTGTCAGGAGCATTGCAGACCAAAGGGATAGAATGTCAGGTCCATGGAAGCAGCTGGAACTATGAGAACCTGACCTTCCTTTCTTGGAAGAGGCATTTTCCTATATGCAGAGGAAAGAAGAGTCATGTTGGGTGACATGGTGAACTGTGAATTTTCTTCAAGCCTCTTGCTGGGAATATTCACAAAGCAGAAGTTGTTCAGGGATGTTGTACCTTGGGGATGCTTGGGATACGATTCACTATCCTTGCAACTCTATGTGCAGAAGTGAAGAAGTAAGAAGACTGCGTTCGCTCCCATAGACCTACACTCTGTCTTTGAAAGGATATTCTTGATATTCTGATCCTCGTGAAGGATAGCAGAATATGCCACTCCAAAATGTGCCATTTTGACATGAGGATTATTTTGAGCTGAACATAATTGGGAAGCAGATACAAGAAAACTCTCTGCTTTCCCCTCTACACCTAAGAAAAGGCATAAATTTGAGAAGTTGTCCTCCTTCCCCACTCTACCAGGAAGGACACAAGTTAATCACCAAAAACAACTCTAGACGCTCATCAGTTCTGAGACGGCGACAGAGAAACCTACATAACAAACCTTACTAACCAGTGTGGGAGACCAGGCTATGCCTCCCCCAAATGTGAAGGGATGTTGATCTGAAGAAATTAATAAGACACAGATACAGGAAAGCTCTCTGTGCCCTTCCTCTATTTGACTAAAAGCAGGACATACATTTACAAAGAGAAAAGATAACCCATCTCCCCTCTGTACCAGGGAGAACAAAGGTTAACTACTGAAGACAACTTTGGACACATCATCTGGAGATGGCACCAGAGAAATCTATATTAGCAAGCTTTACTAACTGGCCTTTTTCTCCCATTTATTTGCCTTCCCTCAAGGTGCTGCCACTAAGGAGTCAAAGTTCTTTTCATCTTGTTGTTTCTCTAACAAGTTACTATTCTTTGTTGAAGATGCTATATAAGCTATATTTCAAAGTCAACCTCTTGGAGAACTACTCATTCATTGTCTGAGTGTCTCCTAGATGTACATAAAATGTACATGTTGATAACATTTTGTTTGTTTTTTCTCTTGTTAATCTTTTATAACAGGGGTCAGTTCTAAGTTAAGAACCTATGGGGGTTATCCTTCCTTCACCTATAGCAGCTTTTGTCTACCATTGGTTTCCCCATACATTTATTTGCCACCTTAGAAACTCAAAGTCTTTGTCCTTTGTCTTGTCATTTTTCTAAAAACTTACTATTTTTTGTTAAGATTCCATATAAGCCCAAGATCTAACCACCCCTTTGAGTTACTCATCTCTGCACATCCTAATAAACTTCTGTCTGTTTTTCTCTTGTTAATTTGACTTTTGTCAGTCCAATTTTACAGGGCCTCAGCCAAAGAATCCAGGAGGATAAAAAGAAACAATACATTTTTCCTCCCCTACACTAGTAAATACCAATCTTTATTGAAGGGTAGAAGAGACATACAGGAAATTAAGACAAATATCTACAGTTGACTTTATGACAGAAAGCCTAAAGAATAACGTTTGCATTCCCAACTAAAATGTCTATGGTTTACATGCATTTGCTTAGATATCTGAACTTGAGATCTCTAAGAGACTCTTTACCAGATACTTCCCAGTTTATCCCCACTCCCTGTTTCCTCACTAGGTAAGAACCCCTTAGGAATCTATGCTACAGACACATTACATTTAGCATATTTTCATCCTAGCATAAATTCCAGTAGCATATTCATGTTGTATCTACTTTGCACCAGCAGTCATAGCATCTCAATACCCATGGCCTGAGTATTTCCTTTAAATAAAGACCCTAAAATCCTACTATGTGTCTGAATGCACTTGAAACACAGGAGGTACTGCTTGGAAGTGTCTCAGCTTCTAAGTTACTTATCCTGGAGGTTAAATACAAAATCTGAGTGTTGCCAGCCGCGTGGGATTATCTGGGCACCACCAAACCACTCCCAATAGGTTCCTCCAATCCTCTCTTACCTGTCTTACTCTTGTATCTAAGAGGCCCTCAAAGCATGTGTCTCTTAAAGTACCATATGTACAAAATTGATATTCTACTGTCTACTTTTAAGCACTAGACTCAGATCATTTTTTGCATTCTCATAGTTTAACTATCAGGGCTTAGGTTTGAGGGCATATAGGTCAGCGTAGGTTTTCTAATTGCTCCGGAAAACTCTGACCTGGAAAAATGAGGCTATAAACCAACAAATATTTTGTAATCTTCAGGAAATTGTAGTAAACAAATTTATCTGTACAATTTACTTATCTGGATAAAGAGAAATAGATCTATCAGAGAAATAGATTTTTCCTCTGCTTGTTCATCAAATAATAGTTAATTTATCAAGACTGGTGTCAAGACCCTCCCTCACTCTGCTGTCAATTCTAAAGTATTATGCCATGAATTTTATCACTTATAATCAATTTTGTACGTTGAAAGACTAATCTTAAACCTTTGACTCAGGATCTCCAGCCCTTTATCCACCCTGTTCTACAACACTAAGATTCTGCCAAGGTGGTTTTCTCTCATTTTTTAATAGGTCCAATAAAGTTAGCTTTACTTGATCAGAAAATAATTCTGGTGGTCTTTTGGGAAAGTCATCATCTGATAAACATAGGGAACTAAGAGGTGCTATTCATCTTATGTTTTCTTTTCTTAACTCTATTCTATACCTGGGCTTCACTCAACTTATAGCCTAATAATAATAATTATGACAACAACTAATACCTATTGACTGTAAATTGTTAATAGCATTAACTCATTTAATTCTTATAACCACTCAGTGAAATAACAACTATTATCATTCTAATTTTAGAAATGAGAAAACAGAAGTATAGACAATTTTAATAATTTGACCAAGGCTATGCAACTAATAAATGATGAGGCTGAAATGTAAACTTTAGGTAGGATGGGTCCAGAGTTTGATTTCTTAGCCACTAGCCTATTTTTTCCAGGAGCCTTGTTATTCTTGAACTTGACACTTCAAATCTCTGTTGGTTCTTTTTTATCAACTACTCTCAGATCCTTATATAGAAGCCTATCAGCACTAAAACTCAAACCAGAAAAATTATCTATAATCTCAATCCCTTCTAAACTATTGAGTTAAACCACAAGTAAAAAGAAACTTAACAATATCTTTACTCCACAATGCATTGAAATGTGTGTTCTAATTCCTTTGTGAGTTTAACTTTGTTTATTTTTTAATTTCCACAGTATTACAAATGACACCATCACACCTCTGGACTGAACTTAAATCATATCCCTTAATCACTAATGATCTTCTGGTATATTGATCTTAACAATATTAAAGTAAGATTCTGGCTACAAATTAAATAGAATTTACAATGACTGCCTCCCCCATTCTCCCCCACCCTCCCAAACAATTCCCTGAAATCATTCTGCTTCTTTTCCAAATGATTTAAATTTAGGCAGGTGAGACTTCTACCACCGAATCACTAATGCAAGTTGCACTTAGGCAGTTTATCTGAAGATTTTCATATTTCAGCTACATTGAAATTTTCCCGATCATCAGCTGGCTTATCTCCATTAATGGAAGTGTCAGTAACAAGACAATACCAACAGTGGATAATTACAAAATCTTTGCACTTGGCTTTGAGATGCAGTGTCCTTCGTGGAAATGGTCTCAGTTATCTCCCTAATACTATGTGTTTCAATCAAATGCACAATCGCTGATGGCAGACAGGTAGAGATTGAGATGGGAAATGAACTCTTACTAAAAAAATTTTCCCCAAAGAGGATCATTCTCAGACAGAAAATAGAAAAGAAGTCATTCAAGGATGAGTTTTGTCTCCTAAGTAGCTTATCTTTCAGATCTGAGGCCAGAGAATTAATGGCTTAACAAGACCATTCTAGCTGCTTTGACTATTGGAGAAATTCATTCACATGGTATTTTGCTGAAGGAGTGTTTGTTGAAATTGGAAGTTTTTGTATGCTAACAAAAAATCTATGAAAGAAAGTTTTTATGTGCCAATGAATTTGCTGAAACAAGGTAATACTCCCAGAGGGCAATATTGAATTCAACCTCGGATACTCTGAAGATTTTCCTTACTTTATTGATTCTAGGAAGATAGAGGGTTATTGAGGTTGAGATGAGGTTCATATCATATTGTCTTTTCTAACAACTCTACAGAGGGCAGTGAAAGTCTTGGCCTTGGCAGTTCTCCCTCCCTGCCCCCCATTCTCTGGTATTAGTTCTTGGAAATGGTGTGATTGAGATCCTTGTGGAGTTTTGAGAAAACATTTGTTGTCATGAAATACTGTAAAAATGTGTCTAAAAACCTTATTGAAGTATTTAAAAAAATATTTTTAAAGATTCTTTGCTCTGGCAGAAATAAAATCTTTTAAAAATTTGTTATTAAAAAACAAGTAACTCCCTTAACCAGGAAATCTTGATTGACAACAGACTTAAAAATGAAGGTTTGTAAAGACTAAATTTTAAGGACAGTGAGTGGTATTTAATGCTCTAGAGCAGCTAGTTGCCAATTAACAGCCAAAGGTGTTCCATAATATTCATGGACTTTGAAGGTGCTGAATCTCATTTCAAAATGGAAAATGATTTACTTCTTAAGTGGTATGCATTCTTATTTCTGACAAAGAGATGCTTTATTTATCTCAGCACCTCTCTGCCTCCACTACTGGTTTGGTTTCTTATGCCTGCTCCTCAAACGTGTGTCACTTATCCTTGCTGTTCTTTCTTCTTATTCTGTGAATAACTTCTAAATCGAGATATTCAGCCTTTTTTCCTCATTGAAATCAGAGACAACTTCACCACAGAAGTGACACTGGGCTGCAGACATGTATAACACCCTGTAGAATTCCATCATTTCTAATCAGGTAAATCTAGCTCCAGCATCCTACATTCAATGTGCCCAAACTAGTGCTCATTCACTACCCCACTTTTCCCAGACTTTGCTTGAATTTTCTTTTCAGCTAACAGCACCACAAAGCATCCAGTTATCCTCATTTGATATCCTAAGTCATCATTGACTTCAATAAATGTATCCAATTATATCTGTTCTTTCTATTAATACATCCTCAACACTTCTCAAGTCCATGCCTTGCCCCCATATCCACTATTATCTCCTTTACTTACAACACTCTCTTCTCTCATTTGCACTGTTTTAATCACTTCTCAACAGATATTTCTGCTTACAGAATTGACCTCTCCCTTACAATCTAGCTGCCAAGTTACCACTGGATTGATCTTTCTACGTAAGACATTAATTACCTCATTCCTAAGCTTCAAAACCCTTACTGGCTCATTGTTGCATAAAGGACTAAGTTCAAATGCCTTACCTCAACTTGTAAGGACTTTTTGACTCTGACACTGGCTTGCCTTATTTGTAAGTACAACCCCACTGGAAAGCTTCACCTCACTTTGCACCTCTGCTTTGGAATTATTATTTTTTTCCTTGATGCCATGAATATTTATACCTATCCTACTTGATGTACTATTTTCATGTACATGATCCCCACCTGAACGTAAACTTCTCGACAGGGAATGTTTTAGTTGTCTTTGCATTCGCAGAACCGAGTACAATTTTGCACACATTATACACTCATTTTTTAAATAAATGAATGTGTGCAATTTTGTTTTTTTCCCTTATGCGTGCTTGTTGTTTGAAAAAAATAAACTTTTAAATATTAGAGGTACAATGTAAAAAATATATATTGATAGGTATTTTAATTCCCAGGGAAGAGGCTGGAAGGAAAGAAGAGGAACAATTGGAAGACTCATTCTATCATCTGTGAAATCAGTACTATGTCTTTTGTCTTTTACAAATGCTATCATATTACTTACTACAATTTTGTCACAACAGTGCTATTATACCTCTCGTATTTTTATTTTAAAATATACTTTATATTTCTTAATTTTTAACTAAAACAAAAATGGTCCAAAATTAAGACACAGATAACCCTTGTGTGTATGTGTGTGTATAGGCAATTAATTAATTAACCCAATTTATCTCTCTAATGTAGTCACTGAAAGCTTCTTTTGATTCCTTTTTGAAATGGTTTTATACTTTTGCTAGTATATGCATATGTGTATATATGCATATATACACATATGCTAGTAAAATTATTTACTATAAAGGGGATCATACTATGTACAATGTTTTCTTCAAGGTTTTTGATATTTAATAATAGGACTTTCAAACCTTTATTTTCTATCACATTTTTGAATGGATTCATGTTATGTTATCCTATCTTAAATATCCTTTATAAATTTCCATTTCCAACTAAAACAAAAAACAAAAGTGATCCAAAAGTGATTTATTTAGTTGATCCTCTACCAACACATTCATCACTTGTTTCCAGTTTTTTGCTACTATCAAAAAACGTTGTACTGAGCATTCTGGTATGCAAATCTCTGTAAACTTTTATAAATACATCTGTGTGATCAATATCTAGTAGTGAAATCACTAAATAAGTGGTGCATGCCTTTCAATATGTGATACACATTGTATGCACAAATTTTCACTTCCTGTTGAAAGTGACCCTTATCTTCATCCTTACCAGCAATGTTTAAGGACATAGATTCTGAGAGATTAAGTAAATAAAGAAGCTAACATTTGAACTCAGCCCAGTTTGTTTTCTAAAACTGTGCTATTTCTATTACACAGCACAATCTCCAGTGTAAGCAGTATGATTAAAAGAAAGCCTAGATGATGCTTATGTTTTATAGATATTTTTAGCCTATTAAACTCTGTTGAATATTGGCTTTATTTGATTTCTACAACTGATGAAATGCAGATTCAAAGTGATTAATTGACTTACCTAAGGACATGTAACTCCCCTTTACCCTGTCTTCTGCCGCTTTCTTATTCAGAGCTTACCTTCTAACAATGCACATGATCTTAGGGACATCATGATCTTCTTACCCAAATTTCTGATCTGTAAAATAAGGAAGAAAAGTGTTTGAACTGAACAAAATCTATAGTAATTTGTAGTTTCTTGGTTTTTTAATTCTATTCCCTTAGAGCAAGGATTAAAAGATGGAATCCCATTTATGTCTTAGATACTACCAGCACAGTGTATTATTTGTCTGTAAAGAGTATGCAATGGGGGGCTTTGTGAGAGGACAAGGAATGAAGGCATGATGGAGAGCTAATGATATCATAAGTGTTTAAAGTAATTCTAACTTTCCAGGTGTTATATTTGGTTGCAATACAAGAGCTTATAACCAACTGACACTTTGCTAGCATCATGAATTTCTGTTAACTACACTCCCCTTGCAGGATTTTGAATTTGAATATCCAGCCACAAGTTTTATTTTTTTTTTATTTTTTTATTATTTATTTCAGCTTATTATGGGGGTACAAAAGTTCAGGTTATATATATTGCCCATGTGCCCTCCATCCCCTTGAGTCAGAGCTTCAAGCGTGTCCATTCCCTAGACAGTGCGCCTCGCACTCATCATGTAGGTATACACCCATCCCCTCCCCCTACCCCCCACCTCAGTCAGATACCCAATTGGTGTTATTCCCAAATGTGCACTTAGGTGATAATCAGGGAAACCAATTTGCTGGTGAGTACATGTGGTGCTTATTTTTCCATTCTTGGGATACTTCACTTAATAGAATGGGTTCCAACTCTCTCCAGGAGAACAAAAGGGATTCTATATCACCCTTAGTTCTTATAGCTGAGGAATACTCCATGGTATACATATACCACATTTTACTAATCCACTCATTAATTTATGGGCCTTTGGGTTGTTTCCACATCTTTGCGATTGTGAATTGTGCTGCTATAAACATTCGGGTACAGGTGTCTTTTTTATAGAATGACTTTTGTTCTTTTGGGTAGATGCCCAATAATGGGATTGCTGGATCGAATGATAGGTCTACTTGAATCTGTTTAAGGTATCTCCATAATGCTTTCCACAGGGGTTGCACTAGTTTTCAGTCCCACCAGCAGTGTCTGAGTGTTCCTGTCTCTCTGCATCCACGCCAACAGCCACAAGTTTTAAAAAGCTCTATTATGAACCCAGGAGTTTCCTTCAACAATGTAGAAGCAAACAGAATTCCCCATTAAACCACAAATTAATTAGACAGAAAACGTTGAAAATTTCAATAGCTAAAGATTAATTAGAGTTACCAATTTTTACCCAAGTATTTTCATTTCTTTTGCTCTCTCTTTTTGACTATTGCTGAAGTTAGATCTGTTTATATTTTTCCGTGTTCTTTCATATCTGAAAAAAGAAAGTGAGGCCATAATGACACTGGACCAGATTCTCAACTGACCCATTACTTCAATGGTGCCCTTAGGGTGATCACTTGAATACTACATTTCCCTTATGGGTAAACTGAGGATAATGAAACCTGTAAACCGCATCTCCCTCATACCCTTTTTGCAAATAAAGATGGCAAAGTGAGACAAGTATTTAGTACTGCATACAGTACTCATACTGCTCTTTGCTGTTTACCAAGCCATTTAGCCCTTGTAGAATCTGGGTTATAGTCAAGCACAAAGGACTTTGATTTGGCATAGTATCTGTTACTTTCTTAAATCCAAAAAAAAAAAAAAGTGCTCTTTTTATTAATTCTGATTTTAGATTTGATTTCCAAGAGTCTAATATCAATCTTGATGTTGATTCATATTTTCACTAAAACACTCAACAGAAATTTATTGAATGCCTAAATCTGTGACACTATGTTGTGTGCTGTGAGATCTTTAGCCAATACGTTTTTATAATCACAATCTAAATTCCACATCCCTTCTTTTCCTTCTTGTTTCTATTTCCTTCCTTGAACGGCTTCTCAGAAGGCTGTGTCTTTCCACTCTGCTACCTGTTGTTCAGGCCTTCATCGTGGTATCCAAAGTGTAAACCATCTCTTCCTTCAAAATAGCCAGAGATTATTTTAAGAAATATGCATTTGATAATGTCATTTTTTTTGCCCTGATCCATACAAACTTTTCTTACTTTTATACCAAATAAATTTATACTCTTGGTTATAGCTATCAAAATTCTTTATAATCTCACTGCAAATTGATTTTCAGGTAATTTTTCAAAGTTAATTTTTAAAGTCAAAACCATTAGTAAATTCCTACATATAAAGCTTTTTATTACACAGGAAGGGGGTAAAAAATTACTAAAATTTAAACAGTTAAAAAGAAAAACCTTAATCAGCAAAAATTCAACTTTCTTTTGAGCTGAGGTGAACGTGTATATCTAATTTTTTTTCCTTTGGAAGCTCTCCGTCTTCTTAAAATTTAATCTGGACCATTGAGGGAAGGAAACTTGCATTATTTCAATGGATCGCTTCCAAACATTTGCTCTATATAGCCAAGAAGGACTTGTACTCTTTGTAAAATAGAATGATCACATTATGCCCATTCATTGAAAGGTTGGTTTCTAATAGGCTTGTCCAGACTTGGGGGCCTGCCTAGTCTAGGTAATAACACACTGTTCATTTCTTTAACTAGTAGTTATCATTTCAAAAGCAATTCATCGTTTTAAATAATGAGGTAACTCTTGGTGAGAATCACAAAAGCAATTCTTGCCAGCTGGCATCTGTCAGTGAGTAATAAATCACCAAAGGCATTGGATACTCTCGGTGGGTGAGGCCAATACATCATCCATATGAAATGCTGTGATGATATATTGAGGAAGATCAGGATGTCCAAGAAAGGGATTAGATCTTTTCCTTTTGTAGTTGGAGAAAAGAGGAAAAAGAAGGAAAAAAAAATCCCTTAATTTAGAAAAATAACAAAGCACCCTGAGGATCTTTAAATTACAGCTGTGTCATTGGAAAAGTGTAATAAAGATAATCAAAGGAGTGAGGCAATTTTTCTTTAAAAAAGGAATAAAATATATACCTTTCCAATTGTTAAGTATTATAAAGTGGATTTCCTTAACAAAGCAGCTGTATTTTAGGCCCGATTCCTGCAAAGCCACGAAGCAATGCAGAGCCTTGCCTTGGTGTCATTAAGCAAATAAAACTGTGGAGGTGCAGCTTCCTAAACAGAGCATTAGAAGAGGCTGAGTTATTTCACCTCTAGGGGGTGGATGGGGAGGGTTCACTCTTACAGACCAAATGTGTTTCTAACTTAACAATACATGAAGTCTCTAGTTGCCATGGCAATCATAAGACTACAATTTCTCCCCATATGTAATGTAATAAGCTATCGTTTACATGAAGAACAACATTTCAGGATAACGTGAAAATCAGTATTTGCAAAAAAAAAAAAAAAACATTTTATTTTTAAAACCTTCACAACATACTCACACATGCTTGTACTAAAACCCCGCCACATACACACACCATGTATAAACTGCTTTTATTTGAAAGCATCTCTGGTTCTTGAGAGTACCCTGGGGCCTCCTTTTTCACTAATATGTAGCTTAGATTTTAAGTGTCCCATGTTATCACGTTGCTGCTAGACACATGCACTACAAATACCAACAGTCTGAGACAGCAGCCTGCTTCTATGCATGGGACTGATTAGATGCTAAGTAAAATCAGTCGCATTTCTGATGGGTGGTTTTAGGTTTTCAATGCTCAAAAATTGTAAATGTTGTTGGATTATTACAAGGTTTGGAGTTAGCATTTGGAGGCATGAGAGAAAGCGACTTATCATAACAAGTAAATTTGGATGCCATTTTAAAGAATGAGAAGACCAGAAAGGTGGAGACACTAGTGCAAGAATCTGACCAGCCCCAGGTTGAGACTTAGTAAGATAATGGTGAGTTTCAAAAACAGAGAATTCTTTTTGTAAGTGTGAGTACAGGCTTCA